>NC_067142.1:43973817-44278476 GCF_903995435.1 Acomys russatus
TCTCAGCCATTTGATACTCCTCTGTTGAGAATTCTCTGTTTAGTTCCAAGCCCCATTTCTCAATTGGGTTATTCGGTTTGGTGGTGTTTAATTTCTTGAGTTCTTTATATATTTTGGATATTAGACCTTTGTCAGATGTAGGGTTGGTGAAGATTTTTTCCCAGTCTGTAGGCTGTCGCTTTGTTCTCTTGACAGTGTCTCCTGCCTTACAGAAGCTTCTCAGCCTCATGAGGTCCCGTTTATTAATGGTTGACATTAAGGCCTGGGCCGTTGGTGTTCTGTTCAGGAAGTTGTCTCCTGTGCCAATATGTTCCAGGCTCTTTCCCACTTTTTCTTCTAAGTGAGTTAGTGTCTCTGGTTTTATGTTGAGGTCTTTAATCCACTTGGATTTGAGTTTTGTGCAAGGTGACAAATATGGGTCCAGTTTCATTTTTTTACACATAGACCTCCTGTTAGACCAGCACCATTTGTTGAAGATGCTATCCTTTTTCCATTGAATGGATTTGGCTTCTTTGTCAAAAATCAAGTGACCATATGTGTGTGGATTCATATCTGGGTCTTCGATTCGATTCCACTGATCAACCAGCCTGTTGCTGTGCCAGTACCATGCTGTTTTAAGTACTATTGCTTTATAGTACAGTTTGAGATCAGGTATGGAGATTCCTCCGGAGCATCGTTTATTGTACAAGATTGTTTTAGCTATTCTGGGTTTTTTGTTTTTCCATATGAAGTTCAGAATTGAACTTTCAATGTCTTTAAAAAATTGTGTAGTTATTTTGATAGGGATTGCATTGAATCTGTAGATTGCTTTTGGTAGGATGGCCATTTTTACTATGTTAATTCTCCCGATCCATGAGCAAGGAAGATCACGCCATCTTCTCAGGTCATCTTCAATCTCTTTCTTCAGAGTTTTGAAATTTTTTTCATACAAGTCCTTCACTTGCTTAGTTAGGGTAACTCCTAGATATTTTATATTGCTTGTGGCTAATGTGAAGGGTGTGGTTTTCCTAATTTCTTCCTCTGTAAGCTTGTCATTTGTGTATAGGAAGGCTACAGACTTTTTTGAGTTAATTTTGTATCCAGCCAATTTGCTGAAGGTGTTTATCAGCTTTAGGAGTTCTCTGGTGGAGTTTTGAGGGTCACTTATGTACACTATCATATCATCTGCAAAGAGGGATGTTTTGACTTCCTCCTTTCCCATTTGGATACCCTTGATCTCCTTTTGTTGTCTTATTGCTCTGGCTAGAACTTCGAGTACTATATTGAAGAGATATGGAGAGAGTGGGCAGCCTTGCCTTGTTCCCGATTTGAGAGGAATTTCCTTGAGTATCTCACCATTTACTTTGATTTTGGCTATTGGCTTGCTGTATATAGCCTTTATTATGTTGAGGAAAGTGCCTTGTATCCCTGATCTCTCTAAAACTTTAAACATGAATGGGTGTTGAATTTTATCAAATGCTTTCTCTGCATCCAAGGAGATGATCATGTGGTTTTTTATTTTCAGTTTGTTTATATGATGGATTACAAGTAGGAATGAAGCCTACTTGGTCATGATGAATGATATCTTTGATGTGCTCCTGTATTCGTTTTGCAAGTATTTTATTTAGTATTTTTGCATCTATGTTCATAAGAGAAATTGGTCTGAAATTCTCTTTCTTTGTTGAGTCTTTGTGAGGTTTAGGTATCAATGAGACTATGGCCTCATAGAATGAAGTTGGTAATTTTCCATCCATTTCTATCTTTTGGAGTAGCTTGAAGAGTATCGGTATTAGCTCGCCCTTAAAGGTCTGGTAGAATTCTGCACTGAAACCATCTGGCCCTGGGCTTTTTTTGGTTGGAAGACCATCGATGATTGCTTCTATTTCTGTAGGGGAAATGGGACTATTTAACTTGTTTATCTGTTCTTCACTCAACTTTGGCAAGTGAACTTGATCAAGAAAATCGTCCATTTCCCTTAGATTTTCAAATTTTGTGGCGTATATGCCTTCAAAGTAGGATCTTATGATTCTTTGAATTTCTTCAGTGTCTGTTGTTATGTCTCCCTTTTCATTTCTGATTTTGTTCATTTCAATACTGTCTCTCTGCCTTTTAGTTAGTTTGGCTAATGGTCTGTCTATCTTGTTGATTTTCTCAAAGAACCAGCTTTTGGTTTTGTTGATTCTTTGGACTGTTTCCTTAGTTTCTAATTTGTTAATTTCAGCCCTGAGTTTGATAATTTCCAGGCGTCTACTCCTCTTGGGTGTTTCTGCTTCTTTTTTTTCTAGGGCTTCCAGTTGTGTTGTTAAGATGCTTATGTGCGATGTTTCCAATTTCTTTTTAAAGGCACTTAGTGCTATGAATTTTCCTCTTAGCACTGCTTTCAATGTATCCCACAAATTTGGGTATGTTGTTTCTTCATTTTCATTGAATTTCAGAAACTCCTTGATTTCTTTCTTTATTTCTTCCCTGACCCAGGTGTCATTTAGCAGAGAGTTGTTTAGTTTCCACAAACGTGTAGGCTTTTTGTTATTTCTGTTGTTGTTGAATTGCAGCCTAAGAGCATGGTGATCTGATAGGATACAAGGTATTATTTCAATCCTCTTGTATCTGTTGAGGCTTGCTTTGTGACCTACGATGTGATCAATTTTGGAGAAGGTTCCATGGGGTGCAGAGAAGAAGGTGTATTCTTTCTTGTTTGGGTGAAAGGTTCTATAGATATCTGTTAGATCCATTTGACCCATGGCATTGGTTAATGATGTTATTTCTCGGCTTAGTGTCTGTTTCAATGACTTATCCTTCAGTGAGAGTGGGGTGTTGAAGTCTCCCACTATTATTGTGTGGGGATCGATGTGTGGTTTAAGCTTTTTTAGGAGATCTTTTACATATGTGGGTGCCCTTGTATTGGGAGCATAGATGTTCAGAATTGTGATGTCATCTTGGTTGACTTTACCTTTGATGAGTATGAAGTGTCCTTCCTCATCCCTTTTGATTAATTTTGGTTGAAAGTCTATTTTGTTCGATACTAAAATGGCTACACCTGCTTGCTTCTTGTGACCATTTGCTTGGAATATTTTTTTCCAACCTTTTACCCTGAGGTAATGCCTTTCATTATGGGTGAGATGTGTTTCTTGGATGCAGAAGAATGTTGGGTCTTGTTTATGTACCCATTCGGTTAGTCTGTGTCTTTTTATTGGAGAATTGAGGCCATTGATGTTGAGAGATATTAATGACCAGTGACTGTTAAGAGTCTTAATTTTGATGTTGTTTCCAGTCGAGCGTTTGTGTAGTTGTGTTTTTGCCATGGGATAGTTATCTATTTCCTGGGTAGTTTTGGTTGTAGCTTGACCCTTTGGGATGGAGTTTTCCTTCTAGTACCTTCTGTAAAGCTGGGTTTGTGGATAGGTACTGTTTGAATTTGTTTTTGTCATGGAATATTTTGTTTTCTCCATCAATGGTTATTGATAATTTTGCTGGGTAAAGTAGTCTGGCCTGGCATCTGTGTTCTCTTAGGGTTTGCAGGATCTCTGTCCAGGCCCTTCTGGCTTTTATGGTCTCTGCTGAGAAGTCAGGTGTAATTCTGATAGGTTTACCATTAAATGTTATTTGGCCCTTTTCCCTTGCAGCTTTTAATATTTTTTCTTTGTTCTGCATGTTTTGTGTTTTGATTATTATGTGGCGGGCAGTTTTTCTTTTCTGGTCAATTCTATTTGGTGTTCTGTAGGCCTCTTGTATGTTTATAGGCATCTCTTTCTTTAGATTGGGGAAATTTTCTTCTATGGTTTTGTTGAGAATAGTTTCTGGGCCCTGGAGTCTGATGTCTTCTCTTTCTTCAATGCCTATTATCCGCAAATTTCTTCTTTTCATGGTGTCCTTAATTTCTTGGATGTTTTGTGTCAGGAGTTTTCCAGATTTGGCATTTTCTTTAATGGTTGATTCAAGATCTGTGATTGTATCTTCTAGCCCTGAGATTCGTTCTTCCATCTCTTGGATTCTGTTAGAAAAGCTCACCTCTGTGTTGCTCGCCTTCTTCTCTGAGGTCTCACGTTCTCGTTTTTCTTCTGTTTGTGTGTTTATCATTGAATCCATTTTCATTTTCAGATCTTGAACTGATTTTTTGATTTCTTTCATCTGATTTTTTGTATATTCCTGAGTTTCTTCCATTGCCTCTTTATAGGTCTTCAGAGCTTGAACCGTTTTAGTTATTTCTTCCATCTGGTTGTTTACATTTTCCTGCAATTTTTCCAGTTCCACTCTATGTGCTTCTTTTATGTCTCTCACCTGTTTGTCTGCGTCTTCCTGCATTTGATTACGAATTTTATTTGTTTCCTCCATTATCATCCTCATTACTAAGGATTTGAGGTCATTTTCTTGTATTTCCGTTGTATTTGAGTTCTCTGGGTGGTTTTCTTTGGGATAGCTGGAAACTGGAGACGCCATGTTGTTTTGGGGTTTTTTGCGTATGCTTTTTCATTGTCCTTTAGACATCTTGCCATCTTTGTTTTTGTTGGGTAGCTTCCAGAGTTGAATGGAGGGTGTCTGACGATAGATTCACTTGTTTTCTTACGATTTCCCTAGGCTGCGAGCTCAAAGCTTCACTGGTGTGGATGTTAGGAGGTTAGCCCTGTTGTTCTGGTCTCTCACAGCCAGTGATCCTCAGTGCCCCTCTGCTGTGGATCCTGCAATTGTTCTGGGTCTCTGAATGAGCGTTGGGTCAGGCCAAGGTATCCACAGCCTTCTGTGTTCCCTGCCAAGTCCAGCCAGGAGCACTGGGACCGAACCACGGGCAGAACTCAGCTAGATTCTCAGGGCCAGAACCGTCTGCCAAGCTCAGCTAGGGATTTTGGGCCCAAAATGCACACAGGGCCCAGCCAGAATTTTTGGGCTGGGACTACGCACCAAGCTCCACTAGGGCCTTTTGGCCCAAAGTGCGTGCTGTGGTCAGTTATTGACTCAGGGCCCGAACTGACCACCAATCTCAGCCAGGAATTCTGGATTCAAACTGTACACTGTGTCCAACCAGAGTCTTAGAGCTGGTGGAACCGAGAGCTCTGTCCAGCCTGTGCCACAGCAGGAGAACTGCGGCTGCTCTGAGTTAGCGCCAGTGGTGGAACAAGTGCTCCGCCTGCACTGTGTCCCCGCAGGGGAGCTGCCGCTGAGCTGAGGTGGTGCCTAGGATGGAACCGAGCACGTCACCAAGCCTGCGCCACAGCAGGAGAACTGCGGCTGCTCTGAGTTAGCGCCAGTGGTGAAACCAAGTGCTCCGCCCAGACTGTGTCACCGCAGGGGAGCTGCCGCTGAGCTGAGGTGGTGCCTAGGATGGAACCGAGCACGTCACCAAGCCTGCGCCACAGCAGGAGAACTGCGGCTGCTCTGAGTTAGCGCCAGTGGTGGAACAAGTGCTCCGCCCGCACTGTGTCCCCGCAGGGGAGCTGCCGCTGAGCTGAGGTGGTGCCTAGGATGGAACCGAGCACGTCACCAAGCCTGCGCCACAGCAGGAGAACTGCGGCTGCTCTGAGTTAGCGCCAGTGGTGGGACAAGTGCTCCGCCCGGACTGTGTCCCCGCAGGGGAGCTGCCGCTGAGCTGAGGTGGTGCCTAGGATGGAACCGAGCACGTCACCAAGCCTGCGCCACAGCAGGAGAACTGCGGCTGCTCTGAGTAAGCGCCAGTGGTGGAACAAGTGCTCCGCCTGCACTGTGTCCCCGCAGGGGAGCTGCCGCTGAGCTGAGGTGGTGCCTAGGATGGAACCGAGCACGTCACCAAGCCTGCGCCACAGCAGGAGAACTGCGGCTGCTCTGAGTTAGCTCCTGTGGTGAAACCAAGTGCTCCGCCCAGACTGTGTCACCGCAGGGGAGCTGCCGCTGAGCTGAGGTAGTGCCTAGTGTGGAGCAGCGTGCTCAACTAAGCCTGCGCCACAGCAGGGGAGCTATGGCCACGCTGAGTTAGTGCCTCAGGCAGAATTGTTTGCTGGGCCGGGCCAATACCCGGGACTCTGGGGCCGAACTGTCCGCCGAGTCCAGTCTGGGTCCAAAGGCTCCACGCGACCCAAATCCTGCCCGAGTCCCCTCTCCCGCAGCAATTCCCACCAGCCACCACACCAATCGCCTCCACCGGAAGGCTATGAGCTGCAAACCTCAGCCGCCGCTGCTGGTGCCGCTGGTGCTGCCGCCTCTGCCGCTGCCGCTCCGATCAGAGAAAAACCACGCTCCTCCCGTGTGCAGGAGGTCCTCCGCACCCTGGTCCCTCCGAACCGTGGAGCACTCCTGCTGCTGTGATGTTCGGACCTTGGTGTTCCTGGCTCAGAAATCTGTGCAATTCCCTGAATTGTTCACTGGAGCCTCCAAACGCGGTCCACACTGCTCGCCGCCATCTTGGATCCCCCCTTATCACAATTTTTAAGGGTTCGTTCTGATGGCTTCCTGTCTAGGCTGTTACTTTTCAGGTGGGTAAGGTTTGTCCCAGAAGCCTTCTATGATTCTCTTTCTCAACTGTGAGTCTGCAGTCATCGATATCATTGGAAAAGCAGCTTCCTTGATCAGTAATTCTTAACTTTCAGCCATATTAGAAACTCAATATTAATATTATATAAAATATTTTATATTTTTAAAGATTTGTATCATCATATATATTTCCTATCCTTATTTTAGATAAACAAAAGGTGTTGACATTGGGAACAGGATCACCAAGAGCTTACAAGGAATTATTACTGTCTACTTACATGTATGTTATACACATAGAATAATATGTATTATTCATTATATTGTTGGACATTGTGGTATATATAATTTTTATTTGCTTTTTTAGCACAGACTTTTTGAGGATCATTGGTATTTTGAAAATAAATTAAGAACATGAAACAATAACCAGCAAATTATTATATGAAAATGGATTGGTAAGAGGATTATATGTAACAAATATTATACATATGAATTATTATTTGATTATTTGCTTCTTTTTGTTATAGAAAAACATCTTAGCAATAATTTTAAAAATACATATCACACCGTGAAGTCTTGCTTTTCTAATTTGATTTTTAGGATTTGTTGGGTTTTTCTTCATTTTATTTTATTATCCTCTTTTACCAAAACAAACAAACAAAAAAAACATTTAGAGGTTTTAGAAAACATTTCACAGTGACATATTTATTTCCAATTTTAGCCAAATACATATTATGGTAAAGTCAAGAAGAATTTACAGTTTTCTTAATTTGAGGAAGAAACTTGATGAATTTGGTTATTACCTCATTGATTTTTTTTATTATAGGATGCTGTGATACTCCCTCAGCTGTAATATATTTATTCTCAGTTTATATCTACAACTGTCCCAGCAAAACAAGCAAAGCACAGTTCTATTTTGTACTTCAGAAACAGTGTCATAAAACCATCTCTTTTATAGAAGGGTTGATGTGGTCAATCATTCAATCTAATAACAAAAAAACTGATGAGGTGGTGCTCCGCCCCTGCCCCAAACTGAGGAAGCACAAGGGAAGCTTCAGGATGTACAGGGATGTCATCACAGGCGTCATGCATCAGATTCAGACCCTTTAACCAAACCTGGACATACAGTAAAATTGTTCTTCATGAACTTTACGACGAAGTATCATTTTTCCAAGTTATTAGTCACACAAATCACCTTTGTTAATATAATTTTCAACAAACTTAGTCACAAGTATATTTATTAACCAGAAAAACCAGGAAGATAGTGTGAGAATGGATTTCTTTCAAGTCAAAATAATTTCCTTTCAGCTTAGATATTTAAAACAGATATAAAACAACTGGTGTCCTTAGATAGATATTCTGAGTTCATTTGTGAAATACAAATTTTCATTGGAATGTTAAAAATCGAATTCTTTTTAAAACAGAGTAGAAATTCATGGATGTTTGGCATAAATGAGTAATATATGTTCATCTGATGGATATTACACTGTATAATATAATCAAATATTGATCTAATGAATGCAAATTAAATACAAAGTTGTTAAGATATAGTCTCCACATAATTAGGAAAATGTATATATATATTTTTTTTACCTAAGAGATTTGGACATTTTGAAATGACTGATTTGACAATGATTTATAGAAATGAGCAGAGGACATGAATTTTTTCATGTTCCTACATAAATCATATTATATATGAAATTATAATATATTTTTTAAAAGTAATTTCATATGATAATTTTCTATGTTGCTTACAAAAGAGAGCTTTTCTTAATCATAAAAGTGGAGCTACTTCATGTGATTGGGAGAGAATATGTTTTGTAGACACTGTTTTTCTAACTTTGTGGAGTGCAGATTGTGACATTATTGATGGAGGTTTTGTGGTTTTGTTATCATTATTAGATATTTTTAGTTACAAATTATTGGTATATACCTTTTTATCAAAGCAGCTTAGGATTCATTTAAACTATGGAGACTCAGTTAACATTAAACTAAAGTTATCAAATTCCTATCTGAATGCAAAAGACATACAAGCTATTAGCATTGTGATTTTTAGTTATATTATGAAGGGTTCTGCTGGCTAAAGCTTTTACAATAAAATTTTCTACTAATGACAATGTAAGCACTTTGTAACGTAATTCTTAAAGACGAAGAAGAAAAGAAACTAAACACAAGCATTTCTAGAACGTGTTGTACATGATACATAGATATTTTACCGTACTAGCAGCTTCGCACAAGATTATGGGAAGTATTCCACACTTGGAGTGTACGTTGGGATGATATGTCTTTTACTTTATTCTTGATTCGGTATAATATAATGTACTGTGATTCAACATTTATGAGTAACCATTATTGTTTAGTTTCAGTGTTCACAGTGAACACCAGTATGCATATGTGGATTTTTTACACCCCTGAGAAAGAATTTAATTATAATTCTTTCCAGTAGAATAGTAAGAAGTTTAAGTACATATGAAAAATAATACTTCTGGACAAATGCTTTTTCTTCTTGCTTCACTCTATCACAAATACCCTCCTACTTACCCATCATCTATCTGCATATATATACAAATACTTTGTTGTGTGCAGATAGTTATGTATTATTTTATTCTCAGATTAATTATCTTAATTCATGTTTGTTAAAGTTATGCAGATTATATTTGAACAATTTATCTCAAATGCATTTCTCAAAGTACCTATAAGATGCAGGTATAGTGGTGCACACCTTTAATTCATTACCCGAGAGACAAAAGACAGAGGCAGATAGACTGAATTGGACACTAGCCTCATCTACAGCAAAAGGCTATCTCCAAACCACCAAATGAAAGCAGATCCCCTGACATAAGTATAAAAGGTAATTATGCCTCTGTAGAAAATGTGGTTGTTACACAAAGTTAAGATCTGAGGTTGAGTCTCCCCAAAACAACTTAAGCCAAGCATAGATTTAGTTCCAAAGCCCAGCACTCTTATGAAGAGAAGAAAGGGGAACTTTGTAAAAATCTCCTGGGCCAGTTTATCTGGCATATGTACAGACTATCATACCTTTAAAAAACTAGAAGGGAAGAGGAACCAACATCTGAGGTTGTCTTCAAAGTTCACATTTGCACATTGGCACATGTATTCCTATATTCAGACACACACACATACAAACATATACACTCACTATATGTATATGTATATATAATCTTCTAACATAAAATTAAAATAAATTATAAAATAAAATATCAAATATACCTATCATCAAATTTTATTATGTACTTAATAATTTGCTTTACTAAGTAGAAATTTTATGGTTTTGTTATTAGCATAATAAATAACACTATTATTTTGATCATATAGAAGTTTACAAATAACTTAGCAAAAAAAAATATTTGTTTAAACTTTTTATTGCTTAAGACATTTAATGAATGATCCACTGGATGGCATTCTTATGACATGGCCTGAAACTAGATGACTTATTTTCTATTTCCGTGGAAATTTAGATACAATTTATAAAAACCTGTAGCTCTAAAACAGTAAGTAATTTTGTTTATCTTCTTGGTCATTTGTGCTATCAATCGGTTGGCATCCAGTAGACTAAGATCAGAGAAGTTTGCCAGCTCGGCACTGAGCTTATGGAGAGTCTCTTTCATGGTAACTAATTGCCTGTGTATTCTGTCTAGGTGTTGAGGGAAAGCTGAGAGGATGAAGGCTCTAAGTCCCCAGTGGAAGCATGATATGGCGGCGCAGAGCTGGTGCTGAATTGTCCTCTCTGATGGCTCTATGGGAGTGGATAGTCCTGAGTCTTCATTGCTGGGTTTTAGCGGTTGCTGCTGTCTCTGACCAGCATGCCACAAGCCCCTTCGACTGGCTCCTCTCTGATAAGGGACCCTTCCATCGCTCACAGGAGTACACAGATTTTGTGGACAGAAGCCGACAGGGATTTAGCACAAGATACAAGATATACAGGTACGAAGGGAAAACAAATACAGAAATCAGAGCCGGAGGTTGTTCATAAATAAGGGCTAATCCAATAAGGGTTATTAACTGACTAAACACTACAGTGATGTTTTCTTGTCATTTAATATTATTTCTGGTAGTTGTGACAACATATTATTAGGAAAATAAGTAACTGTTTCTGTAACATTTTCTAATTTGATAATATGTGCCAGTTTTCTTGAAGTCCATTTCTTTTTATATAGCATATGTTTTAAAATATCTTTTTATAACTTGTATTGGTCTGTGACACATTTCTTCAGTCTCAATGGGAATAAAATCTTCTACTAGCCACTGAGAAGATTTGCCAACTTATCTTCTTTTACAAGAATGTAATTTTATATTCTTAAGCTTGGGGAGAAAGCAGAGGTATGAATATAAGAAAACACAGGAAAGATAGACTTGTCACAAACAAAACAAAGAGGATTAGGATGTATGTTTGCTAACTTTTGTCATTGTTTTAAAACTTTGAGTCTAAGTAAGTTGTACAAAATAAGTCATATATTAAAAGCAGCAAAAGCTGCCTATTCCCACACAGTTTAATTCCCATTAAAGAGGTGATGTACTAGGGGGGTCACTTGAATGAGTTAAATTGTATTTATACATCCACTCTTTGCCACTGAGTATGTTTATGCAAATTGGTGCTTTAGATCAGTTTTTTAAGGCAGAGTGGGCAACTGCCATTTGTGGGTATTTAGAGAATCGAATTTCACTTTTCATGTTTCTGTCTCTGACTACTCAGATAATGTTTTATAAATATTTTTATTTTATGCAGTATGTGCACCAGAGGGCAGTGTGCTTCAGGACTATGCATTTTTTATTATAGAATTAAGAAAAATTATAAACATTTCCTGCAGACCATATTTTCAGGAGGTACTGAGTATACATAGCAAGTTCCGTTCATTACTGAACTTTTCCAAAGAAATGTATCAGTTCACACACAGCCCTATCATGTGTAAAAGCAAACAGAAAAAAATTAACTAAAAAACTAAAAAAAACAAAAAAAACTTTTTTTAAGTCTTTAAAGAAAATGACATATATTAAGAATCTTCTGTCTAAAATTATGAGAGAAAGAGCATAGTACTTCTGGTTGTAAATTTTCATGAATATTTGCTGATGCTCCCCTTTAGAGACTCTAAATATACTTGACTTTAAGACTATGAGTGTCTAACATTTCAGCTTTGCAAGGTTTTTAAGATGCAGTAAAGGTTGGACCAGAACATTTGTCTATGCTGTTCTGGTATCTGTTTCTGGATGTATGTAGTCCCCTATGTGAGTTTTCTAATGTCCTGGTATATTAGCCAATCATGTGTGAAGAGCAGACTGCTTCCAAATGTTTCTTCAGGCTTTGAAGTGAATTAAAAAATTATATGGGTCACAGCACTTAAAAGTATAGAAGAAATATAACATTTGGAGATTCTCTGCAAGCCTTATATATTGCTTGGTCTTTAGAAATTTTAAATGAATATCATTAGTTTTCTCGTGTACTTTGTGATTTAGATTACATGTTCAGATGGTAAGTAGATTTAAAAATGAGGATTTAAAATCTCTCTGTTTCTGAGCTTGCTTGTAGCATTTTAAAGGCTTCTGTGCTTTTCTTTTCTTTTTTTTTTTTTTTAATTCTTTTTTTTTTTTTTCCCGAGACAAGGTTTCTCTGTGTAGCCTTGGCCATCCTGGACTCACTTTGTAGACCAGGTTGGCCTCGAACTCACAGCGATCTGCCTGCCTCTGCCTCCCAAGTGCTGGGATTAAAGACGTGCACCACCACGCCCGGCTGGCTTCTGTGCTTTTCTAGCAATGAAACTGTAATTGATGTTTGCTGAGAAACGAGTATTGTAACATCTTCATTGGGATTCTTCAGTGTTGGTGAGACTAGGCCGCTGATTTGTGCAGCAAGCGTTCCTTTAAGTGCAGACGTTGCTATCTACCTCTTCACACAATGTCATAAATACAACAATTCATCTTGAAGGAATTGAATTCACTTTTTACTGTTTACACAGTCTCAGAATTAAGTACTAGAATAACATTGTAGGGGTTGCCCTTATTTTTTTATTTTTTATTTATCTTGAAAAATACATTCTAGATTAAAGTTAGTTATTCCAGAACTAAGAAGGCAGAGGCAGGCAGATCTCAGAGTTCAAAGCCAGATGAGTCTACAAAGAAAGTTCCAGCACAGCTAGGACTACACAGAGAAAGGATGTCTTGAAAAAAGTTACAGTAATTTTTAAATTTTTGCAACTATTTGTGATAAATACTGATATGGAAATTATGGATATTTCAACTCAAATGGAAAATTAATATATTCCACATTATCTACTTGGTTTCTCATTTTAAATACCATATGATTTCCTAAAGTAATCAGCCATATCTACTATTGCTTATGATTGCCATAAACTCCTTCATGTGGCAGATTATATTGCCAAATCTTCTGGAAGGCATTAGCTCTGAATTTAAAACATATTAAGCGTGTTAACATAATTAGGTCAAATCTCTTTCGCTTGCCTTTCTTCATTTCATTGCCTTTTCTGGAAGCATATTTTCTCTTTTACTTCAAATACTAGACCAATATGAGATTATTAAAGATCACTGGTTTCACTCACTCAGAGAACAATATGCAATGTGTTCTTCCCTTTAAAAAAGATACAGTTTTTGTCAAGTAAAAAGGCCGCTGTATTTTTTAAACACATGCACATGTAAAGTACTACCAAACTTTGTTCCTAGAAATCGTGAGAACAATGCCTCATATTAGATACACAGTCCTCTCTGTGCTACAGAATTGCCTCTGTTGTGTAGTTCTACTGCAAATAACTTCCCTGTGCCAAGTTGGAAATAAAATTTCACAAGAGTGAAATGGTAGATGTATTAGAAATATTTCCTAAATAATATTTTGCATTATATAACTGTAAAAATGTGGTTATTTATCAGTACATTTTAATTTAACTCCTTACCAGTTTCTTTATTTACTAAATTGGGTAAGCCTAAAGAGAAGTGCGCAAGATCTGACACTGAAGATCTTTAAGACTCCAAGAGTTCATTTGGTTGCATGATGAAAATGCAGTTTTAAACTATCATTCACATTAATATATTGTTTAAAAATAGTAGCCAAGGGCAGAGCTTTTAGAGAAAAAATAGAGGCCTGTAGAGATATGGGTCAGAGGTTAAAAATATTGACGGCTTTCACAGTGGACCAAGAATCAATTCACAGCTCTCACACTGTGGCTCAAAACCATCCACAGCTATAGTTCCGTGAGATCCAATGCCATTTTGCGACCTCTGTGGGCACCACATTGTCATATGATGCATTGGCGATATCCAGGCAAAACACCAATGCATAAGAAAGGATAAATAAATATTTAAAATAATGTAAAAGAAGTAACAAAACTAACTACACTGTAGAAATGTTTGCCAGTGAAACATGAAGTGGAAACAGGCTTCCTTTGTTCTTACTAGGCAGGAACTTACCTTCATAGTTACATGGTGAAGGCCTCTAAGCAGTGAACACATTTGTATATGGATAGCTTTCCCTAACACATCTATTTAGCAAGTTAAACTTAACAAGTTAAATTGATAAACCTCCATTTACCAATTCATCTATGTATAGGAAGGCAAGATTTGGGAATTTTCATCAATAACACAAGCTGATAACTCTCTTGAACCACTCCTGTGTTTTCCAAATTCACACCCTCATGACTTTTCTCCAATAATAGAAACATTAGATAGAGTTAAATATTCAGGTATGTTTTATATTTTGTTGACTTTCCTTGTCCCATTCTTTAGCAAACAACATGTAAAAGTAAATCATGATGATATGTTCGTGATTTTCCTATGAGTCAACATAAGTATACATAAGCGAAGTTATTAAAATTTCTTGGTTTCTCAGAGAATATTTTCTAAGAATTTTACATGTAACAACAGAAAGAACTAGAATGAAACCTGGGCTTTATTGGTGTATGTGGTTTTGGTTTTGGTTTTGGTTTTGGTTTTGGTTTTGGTTTTGGTTTTGGTTTTATGAGACAGGTTTTCTCTGTGTTACCTTGGCTATCCTGGACTCACTTTGTAGATGAGGCTGGCATTAAACTCATAGAAATCCACCTATGTCTGCCTCTCTGAGTGCAGGAATTACAAGCATTCAGCTTTGATTGGGGTCTTTAATAAAGCTTCCTGAACAAACTTGTAAAAGGGATATGACTAAGTATATTAATAAATAAAGAAAGCTATGTTTAACTTTATTTCTAAAAGTTTAAATGCAAAAAAGTAATACTTTTTACATAAAACTGCCTTATATAATTATATCTCATAGTTGAAAGCATGTAAATATGAGAACTGTGTATCTGGAGTGACCTTGCTTGTATTCTGTTGAATATAAAGAACCAGTAATAAAAAATACTGCATATATATCACATATATATATATATACATAATATCCTCATATATATCTCAAATGTATAAGTATAAACATATGTACACATGTATAAGTATCTATAGATGTGACTGTGTTGCCTTCCATATTGATATACATATTTAGAGATTTTTAAATGAAAAAACTAATAACATTCACAAAATATTTTTATAATACAATAATACATAGAATAAAACATCTTCCCAGAAGAATACTTTTTAAAAATGTCTTCACAATATTGGGAACAAAAGGATATCCTATATCATAAGCCAAGACATATCAAAACCAGTGATCAATTAGGCCAATGACATGAATATAGTGAACGTTAGAGGCAGATTGGATTCGGTGACAAAATCTCAAGTGAGGTTATATATAAGCTTTTGTATATGAAATGATTAAACAAAAACAAGTGGTTTGTTAGTAACAAGGTTAACATGTGATTACTTATGCTAAGATGAGAAGAGTAAGACTTTAGAAAAGACATCGGGAAAGTTCTAAGGTAATGATAACATGACAATGCTCATAAGCTGGCATTTTATAGTTGGAGGCTGCACGCACAATAGAAACATTGCAAAATGATCATTACAAGCTTTGAGCTAAAATATAACATCTTCAAGTGAATTAATTCTTCTTTTAAATTGTTTCTGAATTCAATATATACATTTGAAAATTTTAAGCCTTTATAAATAGCACAGAAATGCTGTTTTATGCATGGCATTTGTCCCATATTTTAAAATTATTATTCCACATTTATATAAAACATATTTTGTTAATTGCTATTTGTTTATAAACCCTATATTTTACATATGATTATTTCCCTAACATTTTATTTATGGTATTTTCACAATTTGAAAGAATAAATATTTAAAGATTTTAAATATATAACAAGATAAAAATACCAAAATTAAAAGCATTCATCTGTTATATGAAATCATATTGAAATATTTCTTTTAATAAAAATTTGGAACAATTACAGAAAATAAAATTCTCCATATGTAAGTGACTATATTAGGATGAAATATCCTGAGATTTAAAATTTACAACAATTGATTTAATTTTGTTCTTCTTGTGTTAAATACACATTGATATATTTCACTAAGTTAATAAATCTTTCATACTAATAAATATATACTGTGCTTAGCGACCTAAAGAGAGTTATAGGTTTTTAAAGCCTCATATTTAGGATAGTTTTCTATGTAACACTCATAATACATAAAAGTATTATTTATTAGGAAGGCAGGTGAGGAAAGTGTTTATTAATATTACATATATCATGAAATCATAAAGACAACATTTATTGATAGCTTCTGTAAGAACTTATATATATATTGAAGATTCTTGATTAAATTTATTTTAAATATTAAACCCTGATATGATCATTTAAAACCTCCAGCAAAATAATATCTATAGTTGATAAAATTAAAACAGGATAATGCAGATCATTAAATTTGATACTGAAATGAATGTCAAGACAGAGAAAGAATGACAGTAGTTTGGCAACGGACAAAGCATTTTAAGGTTCAAGAGTGGCTATCAGGCAGTCAAATCAAATCCAGGAAACAGTGTTATCATTACCTTTACATACTTACATGCTTAGAAAAGCTTTCAGATGCTCCATAACAAGTTAGGCAGTCTTCCATTGTCTGTGGACACAATACATGGTGTAGCCCACAGCAATATGTAGGAAAGAATATTCATCACAATAAAAGGGTATAGGATTGTCTGAAAAATATATTGTATGCAATATTATGAAATAATTCACTGGTAAGAATGCATTTTTAATGTAATTAATTTTTGAATGCTATTTAATATAATTAATTTTTGTCATGTTTATTCTTGTGTTAAATTTGGACCTTCTAGGAGGAAGCACATGAGTACTGATATTGAAAATTATTTCTTAATAAGACTGAGAGATGGTTTTCTTCATAAGGTGCATGCACAATAAATTTATCTCTAGTACCCAGCATCTGGGAAAAGCCAGATATAGCAATGAATTTCCATAACCTCAAAGCGAAACCCTGAATCACAAAAAAAGTAGGCAGAAGAGTGATAGTAGATGGTAAATGTTGAAGTCGGGTCACTACGTGTTCACAAGCTGCATGAGTAAGCATACACATATATACACAAAAGTACACCAAACATGTATATAAACATGTGTACACACATAAAGTATAGGTTCTGACAAAATTCACTTTACTTTACCTGATGAAAAGAAATAAAATAAGGCATTAACACAGTTGGATTTGTACTCTGAAAATTTTTTGGTTGTAAATAATGTTTACCAAAAGAAATGTTTAATATGGCAAATAGTCAAATGTGGGATTAGAAGTTTTTATAAATCTTTGTGGTAGGGCACAACACAGATGTTCCTTAATTATTAACACACCTATAAACATTACAAACATGTGTACATTTGGGTACCTCAGTAGGTTACATGACACTATAACATTTGAAGAAACAAGAAACAAGAACATTGACAACAATAATTTTCAAACATATAAGAATTAGTTTAGATAGGGTGATGTAAGTAAAACAAAATGAAGTAGTAAATGGCACATAAATTATTACCTCCAGTAACACAAGGAAACATTAATTTTGTGTAATTATATGTAAGTTTTAAGTTAAATTTTTTGAGAGAGACTATCTATTACATTGAACATAATGATTAAAGTATTCTGGCTGCATAAGCTCAAGTAGCGTAACACACGCCAAGAATAACCATCAGGATAAAGGTAAGAAAAAATATTTTAAATTAAAAAATTATTAAAAATTCAATATCCAAAAGCAGTATTATTTAAACATATAAGATAGAAGTTAGAATAAAAAGAAGTTTACTGGGACTATAAGATATCCCAGCTAGTAAAAGCGTTTTTTCACAATCCTGATGAGTTTCATCGGGAGTTGGTTATAAGAGAAAAAATGAGGACGGACTCAGGGATGCCTCTCTTCTCCTTTATTTTTCTTTCCTAGGTATGATGATAGGGGATGAAAAGAAAGAAGAGGGATATAACAATATATAGGGGTGATAGAAAAAAAGTAGATTATTGAATCTACTCCTCAACTTAAGCCCTTAATTGTTAATCACAAATAAGTTTTTTTTAATTAATTGGTATAGAATTTTGTATATTGATGCAAAATAAGTTTAATTTTGATACATTGTTATAGAATTCAAATTTAATATTATTCTTCATAAATTATATATTCTCCACTCTAATAAGAGGCATTGTTCCCATCCAACTCAATTATAATACAAAGTTTTCTTCCAATAACTTGAAAGTGGTTTTGCAGGCTGTTTGGATAATTAAGTAATACAAGCTAACTGTTAGTTGATCAAATCATGGTCATGTCAATTACTAGTCTATATTTATCAGAAGAATTTATATCCTAGGTTTAACAGATACATAGGATTCTATAGATATATAAGGTAAAATAGATATAGTCCTCAAAAGCCTCAGAGTCCTACAGAACATGTCATTTAAACATGTTTTTTATTATTGTAAAGATTCCTTGAGTGTAAGAGAGATTAATTCCTTGCAACACCCAGCCTACCTCAAAAAAGATGAAAAGCATAAAAGAACCTCCTTATGGCGATTGTTTCAAACATGGTAAACAAGCCACTGGGCAAAATATCCTCATTCCTGCCACAGACAGAATTCTTCCTAAAAATGGGCAAGCTTAAAGACAAGAAAAGCCAACAGCCAAACTCTGCCAAGACAGGGTAAGCAAGTCCTCAATAATTCCTGCCTCACAAATATGCTTGTCAGATATTTTGGGCCAGAAGGTTGAAGATGATGCTTGAACATTATAGTCTTCAGTGGCTGTTCAGGCTGCACACAATCTCTGTCATTTTTTTCAGTTTGGAAGCTGCTAACCTGTACTTCTTATTCACTCAGGCAATTAAGTTTTATTCCTCCTCACATCCATGATGGAGTTGAAAACCAGATAGTTTAGATTTACAATTAAGCTTAGTTGTTTAGGGGTTAAGATGTTTTTAGGTCTAAAAAGATGCTTTAAGTTGATAGAGATGAGATATGATAGATATTAGTTAACATTCAGAATTTTAGCCTTACCAAGATTGGAAAGATGTTTTATTCAAGTTTCGAAAATAAAAATAACCAAATCACTATGAATGTAACATTTACATAATTTCTGATTGTTTCGGGGTTCTTATGGCTGTACGTAGTTTATTCTATTTAAATGTAATAATATAAATGTCATGTAAAAATGTAAGGAAAGAGAAAAATAATATTGAGACCTGAAAATTATTCAGGCAATGGCAATATATATATATATATATATATATATATATATATATATATATATATATATATATATATATCTGAACCCGTAAGAAGGTAAAAGAAAGAGCTAACTACAGAGTTCTCCAGTGGGCACTACTGTGTCCTATGGAATGTGAACTACCTCCCTCAGCACAATATGACAATTTTTAAAATAGCCAATAAATGTTTCTGAAAAATCTTAGAAAAAAATAAATGGTGATATATAAAAAAGTGTAATATTCATCTTAAAATTATATGCCATGTGGAAGAATAAGTATTAATTACTTTCTTCCCAAATTAAATATGGTAGAAATTAAATTCTGTAAAAGGTCACTTCAAGGAAATCAAACTCTAAATACTTCAACAAATTCAAGGGCATCAAGATCCAGTAGTCACCGCCATAAACAACTCTGGACCATGTGGTGTACCATGACTAGAAACAGTTAAACTGCTCATAGAAGGTGAAAAGCTTGGTACTTTGTTCCATGACCACACACTATCATACCACCTAATGATGAAGTACTATAATGGATCCGCTAGGCCAATTCGATAATTGTAACTGTCCCATGAATATCAATTAAATATTCATGTTCTTCATAAGTAAACTACAAGATAAAGCAATGTAAAAAAAAAACCCAATAGTTTGTGCTAGTTTATAAACTTAAGCACAAGCATACAATATGCTTCTTTATAGAGTATCTGAATATTTATATAATTTGATTTTAGTCTAACACCAGATATTACAACTCAATAAATAAAATTAATATGCCCATGTATTTTAAAGTTCTCAAATATTACTCTAAAGACTAAATTTATAAGTTCACATAATATATACATTTAAGAAAATTAGTTGCTCTGAATTTCATATGTCCTACAATACTTTAGACAATAAATAACATTTTATTTCAGTAACATGGGAAATTCAAAAGCTTTTGAAAGCTTAGTAGACAACAAAACCAAATCCATAAGCATTTAAAAGCCAAATTTATTTTTAGTTATATTGATGATATTGTACTATAACAAAAATGAGCTAAAGTGATACATTAATTTCAGAAACACTTTCAAGTACCTATAAATGAAATTATAAGACTTCATCAAGATTATTATAGTAAAACTAAACACAACAAAAAATATGGTCTGTGCCTGGTTTTACATCCAATCTTAATGATTGTTATCAAGCTTCCTTTCATATGTGGGACATCTATAAAATACCTTAGATGACTTTTAGGAAAAGAAAAAAAAAAACTATTTTTTTTTTTTTTTTTTTTTTTTTGTCACAGAGTAAAACAGAAGAGACAGACTTAATAGTGTGTTTCTGTTGTGTTCTTGAGTGGTTCTTAAACATGTGATTCAGCTAAGTCCTCCAGAAATGACACTGAATCTTATTTTACAAATCATTACATAAGGGCATGTACCCAACGGGCTTTCTTTCTTTCTTTCTTTTTTTAAAATTTTTTTATAAATTTAATCTTGTCACATCTCAATGGTTATCCCATCCCTTGTATCCTCTCATTCTTCCTTCTCTCCTATTTTCCCCTTATTCCCCTCCCCTATGACTGTTCCTGAGGGGGATTTCCTCTTCCTGTATATGCTCATAGGGTATCAAGTCTCTTCTTGGCAACCTGCTGTCCTTCCTCTGAGTGCCACCAGGTCTCCCCCTCCAGGGGACATGGTCAAATGTGAGGCAACAGAGTACGTGAGAAAGTCATATCCCACTCTCCACTTCCTCTTCCTGTATATGCTCATAGGGTATCAAGTCTCTTCTTGGCAACCTGCTGTCCTTCCTCTGAGTGCCACCAGGTCTCCCCCTCCAGGGGACATGGTCAAATGTGAGGCAACAGAGTACGTGAGAAAGTCATATCCCACTCTCCACTCAACTGTGGAGAATGTTCTGACCACTGGCTAGATCTGGGTAGGGGTTTAAAATGGTATATACTCACTTATATCCACATACTAGGCCAAGGGGCATGTCCCACGAAAGTCTTCACTTATCAGGAAACTGGGACAGAGGGAAGGACACCCTATTTGGATTCTAGATGAGAGAAGCATGGGAGAATAGCAAAGTAGAAGGATCCAGATGGTCCTAGAAACCTACAAGTAGAACATTATGATAGGCAGATTTGGGCCCAGGGGTCCTGCTCAAACTAAGGCACCAGCCAAGGACAATACAGGTGGTAAACTTTAAACCAATGGGCTTTCTTACACTTGGGTGTCGCAGTCACTTAAGAAATCTGCTAATTCGTAATAATCAGAATGCAGAAACAACTTTATTTTTGTTTATCTCTTTCTATTTATATATCTCTTCCTTTAGCAGGCCAATAATTTTCTATCAAAGCCATCAACTTTATGCTTACATCTGCCTGCATTAAAACACAAAGCTCATTCCAACAAAATACATTTGGTCATAGTGATAAGCAGGTGCTTTAGGTCTTTTTGGCATGAGTCAATTGTGTTATCACATATTCCTGAGACTTTTTCATCCTCAGTTTTGTTATACTTTCATAACAAAATCAGTGAAATTAATTATTCAGTATAATCACTATATATCCACTCAATTATAAAGTCAATATTCCTATAACAAAAACAAATGGGAGCACATCAGAATGTGTAAATCAGCTTTTAAATTACAGTCAAAGTCAGGGCTTTATATCTATACTTGCTTACCTTTTTTTTTTTTTTTTTGCCTTTCTTTTTTTTTAAATTTTATTAATTTATTCATATTACATCTCAATGGTTTCCCCTCCCTTGTATCCTCCCATTCCTCCCTCCTTCCCATTTTCCCCTTACTCCCCTCCCCTATGACTGTGACTGAGAGGAACTTCCTCCCCCTGTATATGCTCATAGGGTATCAAATCTTTTCTTGGTAGCCTGCTATCCTTCCTCTGAGTGCCACCTTTCACACGTACTCTGGTGCCTATTTGCTTACCTTTTTAAAAATATTTTTTGTTAATTCATTCATATTACATCTCAATTGTTTTCCCATCCCTTGTATCTTCCCATTACTCCCTCCCTCCCATTTTCCCCTTACTCCCCTCACTCAGAGGAAGAATAGCAGGCTACCAAGAAGAGACTTGAAACCCTATGAGCATATAACAGGGGGAAGACAGCTCCCTCAGTTACTTGCTTTTCTTTTACAAGTCTTTTGTAAATACCTCCTTTATAATAAAAGCTAAGAGTTTTTATGCACTTCTGTGTTCCTGTGAGTTTGGTTGTAAAAGATATTCCTTCTATTTTTTGACATCTCCAAGTCTTTTGTGTATTATATGTGATTTTCAGAGATTATTGTATGATGCAAGCTGTTCTTTCTACTGGTTGAATTTCTGTAAATTATTTCATCAGACTGCATCACAACACACATTGCAATGATAAATTATGAATATTCTTGGCAATGTTTTACACATGAATAAACACAATTACTGAGCATACTTATTCAATATAGCTACCACTGAGAATAAAATGAAGTAATTTCTTTACATTTTATTTTTTAATCTTAATCCAGAATCTGACTCAATTGAAAAAATTTATACCTATAACACCATTTGGAAATGTTATAATAATTACATTTAAGAATCAATGTACTAATTGAAGATGTTAGGGATTATAATTCAGTTTCAGAGAAGTCAGTTCTTACATTCAATAGTAAAAATTTCATGTATATTTAAGAATATGCTTTTTAAATAACTAGTAACCATTAAGATGTTTTTATTTTAAAATTGTCTTTAAATATTTTGGTATTGAGAAGAGAAAATGTAAAAATTTGCTAGTTAATGTGGTAATGTACCGAGACTTATGAACCACAACAATTTCACTATTAAATAAATTAGTTGATTTTTTTCGTATGTCTGGTTGCACCTAACCACTACTGCTGACTTTCACACCCCATAGATACTCTTTTTGAAGTTTAGCCTAACTTATCAGTGCTGTCTTTCATTACCCCTAGTCTTAGACTTTCACGATATTTAATTCATATTTTTGAAGTGGGCAATATTTTAAAAGTATTGAATTTTGTGAGTCTGCACTCACTCTTCTTTATAACCTTACTTTATTCTCTATATTTATAAAAATATTAATTTTTAAATTATTTCCTCTTTTAAAATGGTTGCAAGAGGCAGCGAGACTAGCCTGGTCAGGGATTTGCTTGTCTTTCCTACAACAGAGATTTCCCTGGCTGCTCACTTAAATAGATATTAGCAGCTCACTAATTAAACTACCTCTCCTGTCACCCTGAAATTAGCAACCACTTTTGAAAAAATAGCAAAGGCTCTGCTTTGCTCTGTCTGTGTACTGTCTTATCTTAAAGACACACACAGCTGTTATTACAAAACAAACTAGGAAATTAAATTTAAATAAACACACTCAATTAAAATGTATTAAAGTCTTTCTTTACAAAATGCAATCATTCAAAGGCTGACTGTAACTTGTAAAGTAATATTTTTGATACAATACTAAATTCAACAATTTAAATAATTCTTTTTGGATTTACTAGAAAAACAAATGGATAGGGCATTCTGCAGTTTTTTAAAAGTGAAGATAAACTCAAAGACTCAAAGGACTGATCATCTGTGTAACCCAGGTACTCAATGGGAATATCTTTAGTTTATGCTATCTACATCAGCCTTTGGAAGTCCTTCAAGTGATCATCTAATTCGTCCTTAAATATCTCAAACATCTCTTACCCCATCACATCCAAGAATGAATGAATTAATGTAGGAAAACAAGTAACACAATATTTTAAGGCTGTTTTTTTTTCTGACCTCTTTCTCCTTTTTACTTTGTCAACCCTTATCAGACACTATGATTTACATACAGTATTAAGCCTCTCATTCATTTTCCTTTTTAATAGAAAAGTAATTATCCTATTGCATTTTATTTCTAAGACACCAATTGATTTTTCTATTTTTTGAATCCAATTGATTTTTTTTCTACTTTTCACAGCGTTGCCTGTATTTATATGTCATTTGAAGTAAATTTAGAAAGAACCCACTTTTAAGCTAGTCTGAAATTGTCTTCTTTTTGTCACTATAATGAAACATATTTTAAAATTCTGAATATTAGAAGATTTGTGAAATATATCTTTTTAAAATATGAAGGCGTAATTTGCATTTTTGAAACAGTCTTAAAGTCCGTTACTTTGAAATTCTAAAATACCAAATTCATATCTCCTAAACTGCATTATTTCTTTCTGCACATGTAGCTTCAAAACCTTCTCTGATTGGATACAAACACGCTAATAATTGATTTTAATTATTAGCGCTATTGGTTATATATTTACCAATGTGATTATTGTTTTACTTGATTGTAATTGGCTGAGGAAACTCCACTGAGAGTATTGCATTACATGCACTGCCTAGGCTTATTCACTTCTGAAGTCTAAGTAAGACTGAATAAGGAAACATACTTGATTAAACTCAGGGCCTCCGTTGATGCACTTTAATTTATACTCCTATATATCCAACTTTCTTCGAGCTTCTTAGTTTGCATATTACTTTTGAGTAATTAAGATGTGCATAGGCATAATAATTTTTGTATAATTCCATATTAAGCAGATTTCTTTACTATCAAAAAAAATCTAACAATCCCAATTTACAGGGGAAATTTGGAATACATTTACCTTTCTCCTCTGTACGTTAAAACTCATACATATGCAATCTAGGCTATTTCTTTTCTGTTGTGAACACTGAATATTTACTATAAGAAACTAACTTTTCATTAAACATAACTTCTCTTCAATATTTTGGAAATTTTTTTTTGCCTTTCCCATGAAATATTTTTTATTTTTGCATATACATTTATATTTTATACATATATACAATAAACTACCTACAGCAAGAAGAATCATAAAATAATCAGGAATTATATAAATGATTAATTCATAATGCTTTGGATATTTGTATTTGCAGCCTTGAAAAAAATATCTTTTCTATCTTGGTGCATCTAAAATTTGAATGTAAATCCATGCCTATCATATCTCATCTATATCATCTTAAAACATTGAAACAACTGAGCTTAATTGTAAAATTAACTATCTGGTCTTCAACCCCATCAGAAACTTAAGAGGGAATAAAATTAATTACCTGAGTAATTAGGGAGTGCAGGTTAGCAGCTTCCAAAATGAGAAGATGACAGCGACAGTTTGCTGCCTGACCAAACCTCTCAATAATATTGGAGTATCATCGTCAGCCTTCTGGTCCAATATATCTGGCCGACATATTTGTGAGTCAGGAAGTTTTTTATCATGCAATTTGCTGAAACATATTACATTTTTCTCAATTGAGACTGTGGATAAAAAGTTAAATTACTTTACATTGGGCTTTATTTTAATTTGACTTTTTTCACTTATAATAAAAACATGTGAAACTGTCAATAGCTCATAGAACTAGCTAATTTGCTTTGTAGATGTGTTTATATTGGCATTACTTCACTTTTTGCATTTGTTGACAATATTTCATGCCTGAGTGCTTACTTCCTCAGCTAGTATACAAGGAAATAAGGAAATCACCCACATTTACTTATTGTGGTGTTGCTTTGAGAAAATTTGATCAGAGTCTCTTGCTAACAAAACCAAATTCATGTGATTGACATCAAGGAAAGTTTCACTATTTATGAAAGGTGAAAGTTTAAAACTATGCAGTAAGAATGGATCACGATTTCTACCATTAGCTTTAATACCAGAATAATGTTCAGCTTCGTTTGTGATTTAATGAATTGAGGTAGTGAAATCTATGGCTTATTACATTGCCCTGTTTTCTCTATTTTATTATTTTGTATGCCAGTATTGCAAGAAAAATCATAACTCCTCCTAAAATTAGAGCTGTAAATCACATGAGTAACAATGATTAGATCTATTGAATTGGAAACTACTTTAGCAAAGTGAATATTTTTATTTTCATTGCAAATTGTCTATTAGTGTAACTCTAAACAGGTATATAAGTCAATTTTTTGTATAGTATGTGCTGTGTAAGCATTCTTTAAAACAAAATTCCCTTTAGAAGCATTGTCCTAAGACAATTAAAGCAACCCTCACTAAGTACGAACAATCAAGGGCGTCAAATGGTGGGGAAAATCTTATTTTTATATGTCAGAGTGTTTTCAAGTCAATGCTTTCACAAAATATTTGGAGTATACAATTAGAGAGGGTTTTACATGAATAGCCGTGCACCTAATAAAGTAGCAGTGCCATGGGTTCACGGATCTCCTCAGGCCTGGAGAGCTCGCTTAATGACCAGCGGAAGCGTTCTCTTAGTTCTACTCCACCCAATGAATCCACAGCCCTGCTTTTATTTCCTACAGCCCATTTTGAGTTTTTAATGATTTCATACTAATGTAATTCCACAGAATATACTTTGTGTTTATCTTGTCTTTGTTTTTCTCACAAATTTAGGCTACTATTCTTTTTAAATGTACATTCAATACCTTGTTAATTTTTATTTTTGACTGTACAGATATTACAATTTATTTTCTCACAAAATCGTGAAATTTGGTTTGAGAAATTTCCTCTTCCCTACTACTACCAACACACACACACACACACACACACACACACACACACACACACACACACACACGCACTTATCTAAAAAAAGAAAAACTAGTGATAAAGAGATTGTTGGGAACAATGAATTCTAATCAGAAAACAAAACAAAAATCATAGATCCCTTCTAGCTTCCTCTTTTGGGACAGAGAGGCAGGAGATTAAGGAGTAAAACACCACTGCCTTCTGGAGCCTGAGAATGGTATGCCTGAGGTTGTGTTGATGTCATGAGTCTTTTATTCTTGATGGATTCACTTTATGCTAAGAGCTGGCAATGTTTGACTTCTTATATCTTCAGAGAAACCCTTGTTCTTTCTTCCTGAAGTCTTGCTCCTCTATGGTAGAGAACGTTCTCATGTCCACAAATCCATCAGTCCTGTGTGGATATAAGGAAGAACTGATGATCACATATGGATTAAACAGTACAGAGTGTCATTTATATCAACATATTCTAAATATGATCACTGTGATAATCTTCTCTGTGGCTTTACTATTAAGCATTTAATGTTAAGACTTTTAAAATACGTCCTTATTTTTTGTTTGTGTGCTTAAGTGGGTATGTGTCCCACAGATTTGTAGGAGCTTGTGGATGTCAGAAGATGGTATTTGAACCCTGGCATTGGAGCTACAGTTAGTGGTAGCCACCATATGGGTGCTATGAACTTAATCTTCTTCTTCTTCCAGAGCAGTAAGTGCTCCTAAGAACTGACCCTTCTCTCCAGCTCTTTATGAATTTTATACAAAACACACCAGACAGCACAGACTATCTGTTTAAAGACATGATAGATATTGATATTGAAATGTGAGTCTTCCCGAAGTCAGTATCATTATCATTTTGAATGATAATTACAGCAATATTAACACAGGTGACATTGGTGGGCCTAATGTTTTGACAGCTTATATAGAAAAAAAGAGAGAAATGAAATGGAACAATTAAAGAAAACAGAATTGTTAATAAGAACAGGTCATAACTAAATAAATGAAAAATGCTAAAATAATATATAAGATTTTCTATTATATTGGCTCATAAAAATGGAACAATGGTATTTTAATGAGCTTGGTCCACACATCTAAAAGACCTTCTTAATATTACACAATGCCTTAGTTTGAGCAGTACCCCTGGGCCCAAATTTGCCTATCATAATGTTCTACTTGTAGGTTTTTAGGACCCTCTGGATCCTTCTACTTTGCCATTCTCCCATGAGTCTCTCATCTAGAGTCCCAATAGGATGTCCTCCCCTCTGTCCCAGTTTCCTGGTAAGTGAAGGCTTTCATGGCCTTTTGGGCTAGTATGCAGATAGAAGTGAGTATATACCATTTAAGTCTTTCTGCTTCTGGGTTAACTCACTCATTATGATCATTTCTAGCTCAATCCACTTATCCACACATTTCGGGAATTCCTTTGTTTTAATATCTGAGTAGTATTCCATAGTGTATAGGCACCAGCCAAGGACAATACAGGCGGTAAACTTTAAACCCCTACCCAGATCTAGCCAATGGTCAGAACAGTCTCCACACTTGAGTGGAGAGTGGGATATGATTTTCTCACATACGCTGGTGCCTCACATTTGACCATGTACCCTGGAGGGGGAGATCTGGTGGCACTCAGAGGAAAGACAGCAGGTTACCAAGAAGAGACTTGATACCCTATGAGCATATACAGGGGGAGGTAATCCCCCTCAGGAACAGTCATAGGGGAGGGGAATAAGGGGAGGGAGGGAAGAATGGGAGGACACAAGGGATGGGACAACCATTGAGATGTAACAAGAATAAATTTATAATAATAAAAAATATTACACAATGATCAAAAACTGATTCTCTAATGATGCTTCGATTTGAGAATAATATGTGAATTTGAATTCTCTCATTTTACCATTAAATATTCTCTGAAATTTTGACAAGAAAAGTTATATATTCTTAATCAAAATTTTACAAAACTAGTTTTCAATATTCCAACTATATGTATTATGTGACCCAAGTTTCTATTAACATAAAAATAAAAATACTTTTAAAGCCTTTATATTTTGAGAATTTAAACTGCATTTCAAGAAGACATTAAAATTTTACATTTTCAAATAAATAGTAGGATGCTTGTGAAGCATGTATAAGGTCCTGGCCTTCATCCCATGAACTGTATTAAATAAATGAATAAGTGAATATACACACAAATAAGTAAAGTTCTTAAATATTTTCAAAGTTTAAATGTTATTTAAACACATATTTGTTTAATACTGGCTTCTATGTAAAGCGCCTGCTAAGGAGGACAAAGCTGACTTTGTTGTCCCAAAAAGACATCTGTCTGATGTTCTCTTTCTTATGTAAACTGTGAAGATTTTTTTAAAAAATTGTAAATATCATTATTTGAAAAATAACTTCCAAAGTCTTTTCTGGGATAATAAGGTGATGTTTATAGTGACCTTGATGTTGTTGTAAGATCTTTGTGTATATATGATTCAACACCTCATAATTCTATGATTTAATTAAGAATAGCTACTTTCCAGAGGGTTAAATAAAATGTCTAAGGTATGTAGTTTAATTCATGAGTAACAGGACAAAAGCTTAAATATTTTCACTGTGACTTCCCAATGTGGATTTCTTCTGAAGAAACCAATTGAGTTTACTTGTGGGCTTTTAAAAATAATAATGATAAAATAAAATCTCAATGAACATTAAGACTGCTTTATTTTATTTTATTTTTATATTTACATCCCAATTGTAGTACCTTCCCTCTCTCATACCCTCTCCCTCTCTACCCTAGTTATCAGAAATGAGGCGCCCTTCTGCCCTACCGTATGGCATTAACCTATCAAGTCTTATCTGGACTACCTGTATCCACCTTATGGGGCTTGGCAAGGCAGCCTCTACAGGAGGAAGTGATCAATTTTGGGTGGACAGAGTGCATGTTAGGAGTAGTCCCTACTCTCCACATTGTGGGACCCATAAGGAGACTGTGCTGCCTATCTACCACACCTGAGCACAGGGTCTAGGTATACAACATACATGGTCCTAGGATGGTGCATCAGTCTCTATATTGTAGTATGGTTATCCCGTACTGTGTTGCTTATATCCACTTATGAATGGGTATATATCATGTGGGTCTTTCTGGGTATGGGTTACCTTATTCAGAATGTTTGTTTTTAGTTCCATCCATTTGCCTGCAAATTTCAAGATTTCCTTGTATTTAATGGCTGAGTAATATTTCAATGCGTAACTATATCACAGATTCATTATCCATCCTAGATGAGAGGCATCTAGGTTGTTTCTATATTATGGCTTTAATGAAAGAAGCTGCTATGGACATAGGTGAACAAATGTCCTTGTAGTATGGGGAACATTTTTTGAGTGTATACTCAGGAGTAGTAGCCTGTTTCTTGAGCGAGAATTATTCCCAATTTTCTGAGAAAGCCCAAATTGATTTCCAAAGTGGTTGTACAAGTTTACACTCTCAACAGCAATGGAAGAGTGTTCCCTTCTACTGAACACTGAATTCTACTGAAAGCTATGAGTAATAAACAGGTTAAGTTTTTCTTACAGAAAGGCTAATATTATTTATTTATGGTAACTTGTAATTTCATGGTAGTCTGCCAATACTGTGTAAGACTGTAGACAACCTGAAAACAAATGGAATACACTGCCTATTATTATATTTCCAAGGTAGAGGGAATGTCATGACCTATGTGCTCAATAAACACTCTTAGAAGTAACTAAAGGCTCCAGCAGGTGGCATAGTATACCTAATATTCAGCCATCTCAACTCATCCTTACCTATAGCCTCTCAACCAACTAAATGTCAGGGTCTACGTGTTAAGTGATTTTCTATGAAATAGACTATGTAATCTAGATTTTTGTATTATGTAGAAAGACATATTCATTTAATTTTACATGATGATAAAATGTATTAAGATAATTACTCATTAAATATTTTGTATTCAATATTTTCTATTTAGAACTTTATATGCTTAGTAGTGCAAGTAAGAGCTGATAATTTACCTTGTCTCATAAGGAATTTTATTTCATCTAAGGATTTCACAATACGTATTATTCAAAGGAAAAAATTGGTACACACACAAAATTGGTTCTTATTTCTAGAATTCCCTCTTTATGTTTGGTACAGCTATAGCAATTTTTATCCTTTTCTCCATTAGCATAGCCACCTGAAACCTACCTATATCAATAATGCAAAATTGTATTTTCATCATTTTATGAAATCTTTTTTGGTTTAAACAACAATAGGATAAATATTTATGCACATTTTGTAGAATATAAACATTTTGGAAGTTAATTTATAAAATTGTATATAATAGCTTCAAAGAAAGAGATAAGAAACAGTTGTGCAAATATTATTTACATTATTAATGAGGAAATAATAAGTTACAACTAATTTAAAGGAAAAGTCAACCAAAAATATTGAAACCAATTAATAAGTAAATATATAATTAATCTACTCTAGTGTAAAAAGGAATGAGTCCTTACCTTACAACATTTACTGCATTCTTAACAATTGTCTCTACAGAGTTGTAAAAATTCTCAAGCACTGTCTAAAGAATATAGCCTTGGAAAACTTTGAAAGACTGAATAAATTGTATTAGAGACAAAAGAATATATAGATCCTATGGCTTTAAATGCTAAAATTAAATTTAGGTTGTCTTCTAAATGCAAGGGGAAGTGGTTGAAAGCTCATAGTCAGCCTATCTGAATTACTTTTGAAAAGTATCATTAGTAGTAGTGAGATGATTGACTTGAAACTTAGACAGAGTAGAGAACAGAATAGCAGAGGTGAGACTTGTAGTAATTTATACAGAGTATAGGAAGACTGACAGGGTTAGATTTGTAATAGTCTAAAGGGACATAGATAACATTAGACTAAATTATAACTTTGTGACCGCTTTAGCTCAACCAAATACTATTTCAAAAATTTCAGCAATTAAAAGGTGTACTAGTTAGGACTGAGGAGATGGCTCATTGGTTAAAGAATGTGCTTCTGTTACAAAGGGGCCTAATTCGGTTCCCAGCACCCATGTTGGGTAGCATTTAATTGCTGTAACTCATTCTTCAATGTGTTCTGAGGTCTCTGGCCTTCTAGGGCAACTGCATTCACACACAGGCAAACCTACATAAGAGAACCAAAAATTAAAAAAAAAATTAGTTTTTCTTAAAAAAATGTTTTATCTTAAATACATTTATTTTATTACACACGTATAAACCAAACTACATACAGCAGGGAGAACCATGTGACAATCATGAGTTCTATAAGTGTTACACTCATAGTGGTTTGGGTATTTGTATTTGTCCAGCTTGAAGTAAATGTCTTAGCTGTCTTGTTGAGTCTAAATTTCTGAATGAAATTCACTATCTATCCTATCTCAACTCTAATAACTTAACTTCTTTATCTCAATCTAAAAGATCTTATAGTGTGTTCATTAACAAATTTTTATATATTTAAAGTTTGTTAGTCTGTACTTTTCATTTTAGTAAATCAAATTTTATTATTTTTCCTACTTTAACATAAAGTTGATATTTTACACATCAGGTTTATAAATTAATATAAAAATTGTCTTTTCCCTTTCTCACGTACACTGGTGCCTCACATTTGACCATGTCCCCTGGAGGGGGAGACCTGGTGGCACTCAGAGGAAGGACAGCAGGTTGCCAAGAAGAGACCTGATACCCTATGAGCATATACAGGGGGAGGTAATCCCCCTCAGGAACAGTCATAGGGGAGGGGAATAATGGGAAAATGGAGGAGGGGAGGGAGGAATGGGAGGATACAAGGGATGGGATAAACATTGAGATGTAACAAGAATAAATTAATTAAAAAAAAAAAAAAGGAAAAAATTGGCTTTTCCACCACCCTAGGCATAAGACGTGCCTGTCTAATGAATCCTTAGTATGTTGCAACTTCTTGAAGTGAGGTCACTTTTTTCCTTGCAGTCCTGGCAAATTCAAGCATTTTAAAAGATGGATTAAACTAGATGTCAGCTGAAAAACCCTAAAAAAGATTAATACTCTAGTCCTGTGGAGATGCACACTTTAATTCAATCTCATCTACTAACATAGGCAGTACAAGTGCAGGCTAAAGCAGATACTTTTTTTTTTCACCAGTGTTAGGCTGATGCCACAGACATTTTCATGGTAAAATTGCAGACACTTAGACATAGAGGTATAGAAGCTGCACGTTTATGACAAATAGAAGCAAAATCTTAATTATTAAATGAGCTATTTAGTTTTGTGTGCATGCAGAATATGGGGTTTTAGCCATTTTGAATGCTCCAGAGTGAAAATAGTAAATTTTTAATTGCTGTTGTCAGATGCACTCTATAGTTTTTATAATATGTTATTTGGAAAATAGAAGAAATGCAATCATAACAGCACCTACAATTGCTACCATTTGCAACTGCAAATGTCTTTGTTTTTCAGATGAACGTTAAGATTAGTAAGTCATAACATGCCTTATGAATGAGACTAGAAATATGGTTACATCACAGGTTTTATTTGTTTCCTTAGAATTTTGTATGATTTATAAACTGGCATTTTTTTAGGTTTTATTTTTATAGTAGATGTACCTTTTCATTCTTCTGGGTACATTTGAATGTGATTTATGAATGTGTTCTCCTCTTACCCTCAGTGTTGTTCCCGGAACTTATTATCTTACAGAAAAAGGGATTACCTATCAAGTTGCTTGTACTTATGATCAAACCATTTAATTTTTTCCAATTATCATAGGAATATAGATAAGCATTTGGATATTTTAGAAAAAAATCATACTCCTACATATTCAGTTTAACTTACTTTCGACTATTAGGACTCAAGAAAAGAGGGACACCAAAAAGAACTGTGGTTTATTGGAGAGGTTCAAGAATGTCTGAATTTATTTTCCCTCCCTGTATTATATTTCCTTTTATTTTTCCATAGGATATAAAACATTTATCAGTTTAAAATTTTATTAAATTAATTATCATAAAAATAAGATCAACGAATGTAAATTTTTACAAATTGTTATGTTTAAACTTGAATTTAAATATTTCATGACAATCTATACTAATAGAAAATCGATTGTTTTTAGAATCAGTCAATTACGCAATACTCATTGTCAGCGTCATCATCAATTTTAGAAACTAATCTCTCCAATTTTCAGGATTAATTTTATTAAAAATAATATCACAGTCAAGAAATGGACCTTCAGACATGTCCCATAGTGGTCAAAGTATAGACTTAATTAATACCATTTCATTAGTTAACCATTTTCTTAGAGTTCCTATAACTACCATATTAGCAAGTGGTTCAATATTATCCAGGTGTTCAATCTTATGTCATAAATGGAGAGATATAAAAGTCTTGTGAAGCATCATTTTAATATAATATATTTGAGGTATTCACACCCCCAATGACCCTGTTTCTTAAAAACTATTCAGTAGAATTTAACTAAAGTATTGTATAGATAATCTCCAATGGAGAGAAAAACAATTGCATTTCTTGTTTCATAAATGTAAAGATAGATTTTAGTCTATATTTCAACATTTTAATTAACAAAATGTGAAATATCATTGCTACTTTTGAGTCTGATGATTTTTAATGTCACTAAAAATGTAAGTTGTCATTACATTAACCTTACATAGATAATGGAGGTGATACTTTACCCATTATATTACCAAATGTAATGCCTGTTTCTTGAGTATCCTCAAAATCTCCACGAGGCAAAGCTGATGTAACAACACAAAGGATCTTTATCACAACTAGAGCCGTGCTAACACCATCTCCAGAGCATTGGTATCTAGAGGTGACGCTGTGCTTTGGTTTCACAGTTACTTATAGGTCTCTTTCCTTCTCAGTGTTGCAAAGCATGGGGGATCCCATCTTGGCAAGTACTTATTGGTTAATATACATATGGGGACCTGGTGTCATAAGGCGATAGCCTATGAAAATACGCCAAGGGCAGTGAGGCTCTAACTTTCTTTGTTCCTCTTTGTTTGTCTCCTCACTGAGGGGTGCCTGGTTCTGTTCCAGCTTCAGCTAAATGCCTTGTCCTGTGCCAGGGACCTTTGATCTGGCTCCCTTATCTCCAGTGGACAGAAAGGAATGTCGTCATGTGACTCTGGCTAGTGGCTCTTTTGAGCTGATCCCTTAGCTACGTTATCTCAGGTGGGGCCCTTCCCTGCAGCTGTGCTTAAGCCTTTTAAGTTTATTTCTTAACAACTTGTCACTGTGACCCTGTAATATGGATTTTACTACTTTTGGAAGCTCAGAAGCAAGCCATCTGCAAATTTCAAAGCTTGCAAATTGTGTGGGGTTATTCAAATATAAAATACCGCTACTAGAAAATTTCCAAGAGACAAAATTAGAGTGACCTACCCAAACACAGAAGGTTAATTACACTGCCCATGCACCACTATAGCTCATCAAATTGTTAGCTTTTATGAATTTTTATCTTAAAAATTAAAAAAAAAAACCGCACTGACTCTGTTTAAAAATTAGAGTTTAGAATATGCTCATCATATAAGACTACCCGTTTTCCAAAGCACACCCTGTGCAGCAGACTTTAGCATGTGTCTATTTGCAGGCAGGGCACAGACAGCCAGGCACATTAATAAATGCCCTCAGACAGCTAGCGCCAGCCTACACTGCCCCTTTAGGGTGAGTTCCACATTCAACCACAGAAGACATGCAGCCTTCCATGGCTAATGGGCAGGTTCTGGTAGAGAGCCAATCCATGCTCACAATCTCCTCCTTGAGGTACAGGAAGGTGTGTGCAACTTGTTCCACCCTGCTTCCCACTTCATACTCCCAGTACAGAGTGAAAATCAGCTGCCGCATCCCCATCACCTCTACCCCCAGGTAACCCCCACCCTGCACTATATGCACTGGGACATATTGACTTTTTTGAGAAGCAAGCTTCAGGTAAGCATGGATTTCTCAGGGTTTAAAAGTCATCTTATATGCTATATATGACATGGCTTTTGTTTTAATTAAAAAATTAACTCAGAGTAAGACATTAGTTCCTGGCCTTGCTTGTACTTGTCCTGTTCCTATCTCAGTGTATGGAATGTTGTAATTATAGATATATATGGCCTCACCTAGCCTGAGCAAATTTAGGTGTTTGAAATGTTTTCATTCTGTAATTTACCTAACCTTGATAAAAGAGAACTTTGAAGTAAATATCTATGTTGAATAATAATGAAGTCACTCATTATGAAGCCAAAGCTTGAATGATATCAGTTTTCATTAGAAGTTTTTCTACTGCTCAAAACTGTAGGTCATTTTTCATGGAGAAAGGATTTTTTCAGTCTAGTGCAACAAGAGATTGTTTGTAATTTGTTCCTGAAGATTATCAGGAAGATTATTAAAATAAACATGACGAATGATGCGTTTTGAAAAACATGTATACACAATTAATACTAGCCATAAAAATCTTTGGGTAATTTGTTACAATTTAAAACTCAATTATAAGTTACAAACACATTTACTGCAAATTCATATTGGGCCAAAATGCCATGAACATTATGTAAGTTTATATCCTATTGTTGAACCTCAAGGGAGGAATGTTCATTTGATTCAGTTCTCCAGTGATCTATTTTGAAAATCCTGTGCACTCAATTTTGTTGACAATATGGAAGTATTTGATCATGTGGTAATTAAAACTCTAAATTTGCATTATTGCCTTGCCACTTTGGTAACTAGAAAGCTTGAGCAAAGTACTTAAATGCTTTCACTATTTCTTTCATCACCAGTAAAAGGAAAGAGTAGCATTATGTACCTACTGCTTTCTTATGATGACTCAACAATGTAGCTCTTGTCAGAAAAGAATTTGAAGGTCTGATGAAAGGATGGTTGAGTTACAAGGTAAGATTCTAGCACAATGCACACAACAATAGCAACAAAAGTAATAATACTTCCATATTTCACCAATATTAGAAATGCATATTGACTTTTTTTTTGTGAGAATAAGTCCCAAATGAAAATTTCCAGTAGTATTATTAAAATCAAATAAACAAAAACTGAGAATATAAAGATAACTACTTCTGAAGATGGGAGATTGAGATTTGTATTATGATAAAAACATATAAATTCTTAAGAAGTCATCCTTCTCCTCTTCAGAAATCAGTCTTCTGGAAAATTGGAATTGATCAGTAATACCAGTTGAATTATAAGCTCTCAAAACACATACGTAATTTACACCTTCTCCTTTTTTGATGTCATTTGGTTATTTTTATCTACACTGACTGTGATTCTATGGATAACTATATATTTGCTATTCAACATGGATAGAAATATAAAAAATGAAGTATAATATATAATATTTAAAGATATGTAATAATGATTGATTTTGGGATCATTGATTCAAGATACTCTATGATTTGTTTAGTCTCTACAGGATCATAATTTTGTTTTATGTTTATTTATTTTCATGTATGTGTGTAAATTTGTAAGTGGTTGCATACAAACACACGTGTGTGTGTGTGTGTGTGTGTGTGTGTGTGTGTGTGTGTACTTCCACCATTTGGGACACAGAGAATAAAGTCATTTTATCATGCTATGAGACACCTATCTTTACTGGCTAAGAAATATGTAAAATACAGTAATTTAAACTTGGAATTCTCCACTGGCTTTTTTTTTCACTGTTTTCTCTCTTGTCTTACTAATTTTTAATTGATATTTTTCTGGCATCCAAAAAGATGCCATTTAGTAAAGAAAATTCGGTTAGTTTTTTTGTTTGTTTGTTTGCTTGTTTGTTTTTGTTTTGTTTTATTTTTGTGTGTCTCTGTACTCCAAAATGTTTCAGTCTTACCACAAAAGATTCAGGTTATTGTTACTGGATTTTATGTCATCTAGTCAATGGTTGCTTTTCGCACTAGTCACTTTGTAGATGAGCTCCTGGCCTCTTGGTGTTGCTACTGTGGCAGACATTGCCTCACTGCAGACCTTTCACACTTCCTTTGTCTTAAAATATGTACTGTTATGTGTTTTGCATATGTGTTTCCCATGCTACCTATAAAGCATCTGCACAGCAGCATTTTACCCTCTCAGTAGTTTACAAAAATTGGGTACCAGTTTAGACTTTTATACCACTTTGTCTCACTCATTACTTTTCTCATTTTTTTTCATTTTTCCAATTGAATAATACCTCTATACATGAAAGACCATCATTTGTACATTTGTATCTATGTACATTAATTTTGATCTACTAGGCACATCTTGTTAATGAATTTTATTTGAAGGATTTAATGTAATGTTAATATGGATTCAATTTATAAAAATTATTCAATACATTCTTTAGTTCTAGCATGAAATTCAAATGTGATTTTGCATAGATTTTGGAGACCTTGAACCTATTTTCTTTGATGCTTGATTTTAATAAATATATACTGACCATCTAGTGAAATGCCATAAATTGTGCCTCAGAAACATTTTTAACAAACAATGAGCTTTGTATAGGAGAATATGAATTAGAAAGGTGAGTTTTAAAATTTCAATTGGTGTAGAAAATATAAATCTCTAGATGAAAGATGATGACAAAACAAAGGCAGATGAATTGTGGATATGTTAATATTCAGATGGAGAACATACATTTTTTGAGGAAGAAACACCTCATTTTGAAAGACTATTAAGGTAATGGAATTATGTAACAGAAATCTTAATCTCTTCTTTGATTAACTTGATTTTGAAATAATGAGTAATGACAGAAATAGGAGCAGTCACTTATAATCCCCATCCTGGAATTAGGGATAGAACTCAAAGGCAAGCAGTGATGTACTCCCCAGGAGAATAATAATTTCAGACAGTAGAAAAGGTGATTTTTTTTTCTTTTATTATATGAGCAGGGTGTAAAAATGTCCAGGAGAGCATATGCATTTTTCAGGAAGTCAAGAACAATACAAGAACCTGGTGAAGGTAGATTAAAGTGTATCTTAACTAAGTAAGAAAATAGATATATAGTGCAAAATATTTCAAGAATTTGAGGGTTCACCAACTGTAAATGCTGAAATAAAAATATTTTTATTATTCTTGAAGGAAGAGTGACTGATTGGAGAATAGTGAGTAAAACTAATAAAGAGGCAACTACTGATTATCCTAGAAAAGAAAACACTTTTGATGGATGTATCTAAAGGTATTCTGAGTACACATGTGTAGCAAGCAGTTGAAAAAGGCAAAAATTCCTAGCATCCTTTGCAAGAAAAACTGTAAAAACTAAAGAGAATAATCAAGACAGAAAATATATATTCAGGCATAAGTTATTAAGAAGAGAAGGATTCTTCTTCTAAATGGAAAGAACATAAGAATTTCTACCCATAATTCGTTTTGTTATGACACATAAGATAATTTTCTACTGTTGATGTAACACGTTGATTTAAATGATCACCACTATTAGAATACAGTTCTGTAGGACAGATACCAAAACTCAGAAGTTTGAATTTCTTGGGAGTTTACCCCTGTGAAGTACGAGGCCATGATCCTATCTCCACTCAGTGAGAAACACAATTGTTCATTGTCAAATTTTCTATAAGAATCCTAACCTCCATACAAACATAACTTAAGTATAGACATGTTTTTTCAGATCACAGAATTTTACTATCAATAATAGGAAAAATTCTTAACATGTGCATTCTAAAATTTTAGATCCGAAAGAATTAAAATGTAAGGAAAATTAAATCTGCATACTTCAGCTGTAAAGATAAAAGACTTATCTGGCAGAAAATTCAATATTTTAGACTATCTTCTATTGTTACAGGTAGAACTCGTTATTTTCTAAGTACCATATCCTTTAATTTTCATATTCGTTCAAAAATACTTGTTATTATGGTACCCTAGAGGGAGATGGGAACATTTAAGTAACTTGATCATAACATAATACTCCAAAGTAGAAAAGTATACCTAATACTAAAAATTCATTTAGGAGATGCCTTTGCTAAAATGTGCTGACTCCTCATGAATAAATAAAAAATGAAATCCAGTTATCTTTGTTTTCACTGTGTGTTTGTAATTTGTCTGAAGTTACAAAGATAATCTTGATGGATCTTATTCTTCATCTCAACCTGTTTTTGTGTATTCCTGAATTCCAGTAAGGTCAAAATCTTGCAAAACATCACCTTCCACCACATTACTCGGTAAGCAATTATCCAGCAAGGAAAAACAGCACCCCGAACATTAACAGGTACACAAAACCTTATCTGACTATTTTAAAGGATGGACTACATTCCATAACTAGAGCTAAAACATTTTTATGTTCATGATTGGGAGAGCAGGTACAGCAAAGCTGCTGTTTAGGCATACTCAGATTGACTGACTCACAAGCCATTTTATTCTTCTTTCCTTCTTGATCACAGTGAATAAATCTGCTCCATCTGTTTTTTATCTCTCTTTGTTTCTTTAATTTTTGTACAGGAGATAGGTATTTGAGCCTTGTCAGGTAAGGCTGTGGGAGCCCACTGTTTTGACTTATATAATTCCACTAACATTGCAACACAGTTTTATGTGTTAGCAAATTATTTATTAATTATATCTATTATTTTTAATTAATAAAAACTAAGATTAAAATTATTGTTTTTTCTGGAACAGTATTTAGTACACTTATTTAAATCATAACAATTTTTTGACTTACTTAAAGCAATGAAATGTATATTTGATACCTTTCCTTCCAGTGTCCCTTATACATGTATCTACTATTTAATTTAAAGAATATGTTAAATATAATTAGGTACAACTCTGTATTATGCATGAAATGTTAGGATGGCAAAATCTCTGTGGGATAAAAATTAAACATTTATTACTTACATTAGAAACTTAATGTTGCCATAGCAATGCTGCCATTTCTTTTTTTTTTTAATTTTATGAAATGGGCTGCAGAGATAAAATATAAGATGAAAATATCTTACTTATTCCTGTAGAAATAAGCATGAACATTAAGCAGTAGTTTTAGCAAACATTTTCATCACCATAACATATGTCACAACTAAGGGATACATAAGACTTCTGTCAGATTGACCTGTCGGCCTCTTTATCTTCAAGTCCTGTAATGTACATATCAATATACAATTTCAGAACTTTCTTACAGTACTGAAACTGTACATGCCGATGCATTTAAAGTTTCACTGATTAAAAATAAAATTCTAGGCTCTTCATTATTTATTGGTTTTTCATGAGTGTCAAATTTATTGGCTTCCTGTTGAAACTAATACTGTTAGAGAGGAAAATTTTATTGCAATGATTTTGTTTGAGCCATTTACCTTTCAGGAAGGCACAAATCAACATTGTTTGGGTCTAATGGTTATTGATTTAGAAATAATTCTGACAAGTATACTTCTTTAAGGTCAAGGAAAGGTTTTGCCAACTTAGCTGTTGTACAATATTATACATTGCATGGGCTTTTCACAGAATCCATTTTACTTTATCAGTTTATAGTTGATGTGTCTGGTGCAGAAGTGAAATTAAAACCCATTACATAGTATTCATGACTTCTTGTTAAATAGGCTAAAATTTCTCAGAGTAGAAAGGATCGCCATTCTTTGCAAATCAAGAATTCAGCCTTTTGACGAACAAATTGGCACATTCTTGGTAACAGTGCTATCTTTTACAGTGTGAACATAAACTGACCATTAGAGAGTAGGAAAGTCAAACTATGTGCCTTAATTGTGGGCAGTCTATACTTTGACATACTTCTTTTGTTCGTTTCATAAGTTTTAGTCTACCATCTGGTTTCTCACTTAATGATATGTTTTTCTTTTGCAGTTATTTGCCATGTCTGTTTGGCTTGTATCTATTCTTCAGTCTGATTCTTATTTATTCTTGTAGTTCCTTGTTCCCTTGATGTTTTCTCTCAGCTCATCCATCTTCCCCTTAATTGAAATCCTCTTTGTCTCTCTGGTTTCTTTCCTGCACACTGTTTAAAGACTCAATGCCACCATGCATACTTCTTTCAAACAACTGACGCAGTACTTCAATTTTTTTCTAATGTTATGATGGAAAATATATACTTCTGAAAAATTATTTTCTAGGTGTAAGGTCTCTAATATAAATCTAAATTTCTGTAAATTTAGGCAATTATAGAGTCCCATTACAATATATTTCATATATTCTAAATTCTTTGAAGACTATTCAACATTGTTACTAATGTTACCATCTATATCAACTTAAAATATCTATCTAGACCTAAAAACATCTCCAACCCTAAAAAACTAAATTTAATTGTGAAACTAACCTATTTGGTCTTCAATGCCATCAGAGACTTGAGACTTACCCCACTAAACAGAAAGTGCAGGTTAGCAGCTTCAAAATTGAGAAAAAAAATTGACAGAGACAGTTTGCTACCTGAATAGTCGCCCATGACTCTCAATAACATTGGAGCATCATCTTCAGCCTTCTGGCCCAATGTATCTGACATTTGTATTTGTGAGGCAGGAACTATTCACTGCTTGCTTACCCTGTCTTTGTAGAGTTTGGCTGTCAACTCTACCTGCATCCAAGCTTGCTTATTTTTAGGCAGAAGTGGTCAAAATGAAGACATATTGAGTCAGAATCAAGTTGTGTTTTGAGGCTTAGTGTCTTTGAAGGGATAATAATAAGAAAACTAGAATCTATGTATACGAACTTTAAAAAAAGTAATTAAATATGGGGAATTTCCACCAACTATTTCAGTCTCATGCAAAAACTGATATATATATAAAGGAGAAGCTGAAACTACATTAACATAAAGAGGCTACTTATTGTCAGTAATATGTTACAGTGATAGTAAACTTTCAGAAGAAGAAGAGGAAGAAGAAGAAGAAGAAGAAGAAGAAGAAGAAGAAGAAGAAGAAGAAGAAGAAGAAGAAGAAGAAGAAGAAGAAGAAGAAGAAGAAGAAGAAGAAGAAGAAGAAGAAACAGCTGTTCTAGTAATAAAAAATAAAATCTTTCAAGTTAAGTAAATGAAATTCATCTCTGTTTGGTAGATTAGGCATTCCACAATTCTAGATACCAGAACTGTGGACTGGCTCCAGTTTTTTCTTGCTGTTGTGTTAATTGTATATTAGTTGAACTATATCACTTGAAAATGTTGTTGTCTGCTTCCAGCAATAGGAAACCATGCCTGCCCAAATAAGACCATAAAAATAGCCCTTCATAATTAAGATCACTGCTCCAATATCTTTTCATGCCTCCGATGTCATCTGTGGAAAGTTACAGTAATCCTAATTGCAAAGACCTGCTCATCTAAAAGAACAAGAGGAAGAATGCTATGAATTGGGGATGGAAAGGGGCAAAGTATACAGCAAAACAAATTCCCTATTATTTTTCCAATAGTGATCACTCAGAGCTCATTGCCTATACAGGCCAATAATGAAAACTTGTAGCCCTTTAAAGATCATAATAATTCTAAATTTCCTATGACTGAATTTTATATGAAAGGCAAAATACAGATTTTGAGATTAAGCTAGGATTTAAATATGATAATAATGCCAAATGTTTTTGTTTTGTTTTGTAAATGGCCAATATTTATAAATTATACAATATGTAGATGAAATTTTAAATCATCTGCAAGTTATTTAATTATTCCACATTTTTTTATAATTACTTCCATGTTCTTACTTTTTAAACAATTTAATGAATAGAACCTATATTTTCTGTTTTGAGATTCATAGGAAATTAGAGTGTTAGGAATGTTTGAGTTCTAGAGTTTAGAAATTCAAAGTATGTGACATCACTGCCCTGAAAATGATTAATCTATTACGTTTCAGAGATGAAGATCATGTGAAAGGCTACAGGCATAGCTGTTAATATTCAAAGGGTGACTTCATTTTACTATTGAGTTGTACCATATATATAATGACAGTTTTCACTCCTTTGATTAGAAGGATTATGTGGAAACAGATATACTAATTCTACCCAAGCCACATAGCTATTAAGACAGAGAGTTGAAACACAGATATACTCCTTTGGTTACATGTTAGAGTTTTAGGAAAACATAGACAAAAATGTGTATTTTCTTTTTTTCTCTCCTTTCTTTCCTTTATTCTTTCATTAATTCTTTATTTATTTATTTATTTATTTTTAATTTTTTCACTTTACATCCTGATTGCAGTCACCTCCCTTGCTGCCTCCTGGTCCCACCCTCATTCCCTCATACCCCTCCCTCCATCCCATAGTCCTCAGAAGGGATCTCTCATCTCTTAACATCTGTCTTCATAATTTTGTATATTGAGGTGGAGCACAGGAAGACTTATTAAAGAGTTGGAGGAATAGAAGGACCTTGAGGAAACAGGAGCTCCACAAAGAGACCAATGGAGCCTACAAATCTTGGGGTGGGGTAAGGAAGGGTGCTCCAGAGACTGATGTACAAATCAAGGACCATGCATGCTGAGGACCAAGACCCACTGCTTAGAGGTCATAGATAGGCAGCACAGTCTCCTTACGGGTCCCATAGTATAGGCAGAAGGAGCTACCGCTGACAAGATCTATTTTCTTGAGCTGAGAATAGATGGACAACTTATTGATAAGCCTTTTAGAAATAATTGGTAACTTTTTATTTTTTTTTAATTTATTCATACTACATCCAAATTGTTAACTCTATCTCATACCCACCCTCCTCACTCCTCCAGCCTATTCCTATCACCTAGTCTTCCAACAGGGGGCCCTTCTCCCCTGTCATCTGACCACAGCTTATCAGTCTCATAAGATAGCCTGTATTCCTTTCCTTAGTGGGCCTAGAAGGCAGCCCTAATGGGCACCAGACTTCATGTTAACAGAGTTCCCCAGCAGCCTCCATGTTGAGAATGAGCTGCTCATCAGCTCCATCCAATCAGGGGTCTAGGGTCTCTCCATATACTGTTCTTAGTTGGTCCAATAGTTTGTCATCTCCTTGTGGAGTTCCTGACCCTTCTGGTTCCTTCCATCTTCCATTTTTGCACAAGACCCTCAGCATAGCAAAGAAAAAGAAACACACTATCCATGCAAGCTAATTACAGAGAATTTGTTTCTGAATAATGCATTGCTTACTTCATATTCTTGCCCACTCTTTTTCTCTGAAATTCCATACATAGTACATTTTGTACATAGTACATAGTACATAGCACAAAATGAAAGTAGAATTCAGTGAAACTAATGATTATTTTCAGAAGCTCAGTCCCAATGTACAGTAGTGTCTGGACTGAAGACTTACCTACCATATTGGCAAGACGGTGTCTAGGAAAGGCTTTCATACCATTACAGCACTTAAATTTAGAGTAAGGTCATCTGTTTGCAAGTGTAGAGTAACATGGCTCAATTCTCACATTTACTCTGTAAGTCTTCAAGACTTTGGCCACATTTGAAGCTTCTAGTTAAATTAACTTTTTATTTCCTTCAATGGAACTAATTTAATTCTCTGTTTGGGTGAAGATTTCATTTAATTATAATTATATTGAATTTAGAATTATCCTCCAATTTTATGCACATCACTGATATCTAATGTTTGTCAAAGTTTTAGAAACAACCTACAAAGATTATTACATTTTTTATCCTTTAAAAGAGCTATTTTCCCAATCCACACTGGCATTTGTCTGCTAATAGAATTTCATATTTTATTAAAGTTATGCAAAATTCAACACATCTACTATATGGCCATATTATATTACAGTGATCAGAAACCTGAATTTAATAATTTTTTTAATGAAATCATTTAACATTCAATCACAGTCACCACTGAAATATATATAAAGTATTATTTATACATAGTCTTCTATGGGATGCTTACATTATTAAATCTTTACATCAATAAATTTATAAAAAAGACATTACTTAAATAAAAAAGTGAGTGTCCAGATAATTTATTTCACTAACAAAAAATTTCAATTATCTGTAGCATGACTAATATAATACCCCAAACAGGCTGACACCTAGGCATGTATCAACATATTCATATGCACATGCACACACTTCCAGTGTCCACATCTTCAGTGGTCATTAAATTGCAGTCAAATTTACTGCATTTAGGAAGAACACTGTACTAAACATGAACTCTTTCTCTAAATGCAGTAGCATATACACTTTGCTTTCATACATGGTTATTTTCAGATAATCTATTTGGAGACATTTCACACATAATAATGTATTTCTATGTAAAATTTAACAAAATGATACATGGATTAATTTTTAGCATTGTTTTTAAAGTCATATGCATTCAACAGGTCACCAATCACAGATCACTGTGTTATCTGATTGTGGCCCTCCATCTTTATTACTTATTTCCTCTCATTGCCTTTTATGATGCCTCAGTTGCTCGTAGTTTAAAAAATGTACCTTCAATGGATATTAAAGTAATTAATAGTGAAAAACATTACTTAGAGTTATTATACACTAATACAGTGTTGACACTTTCAGAATTTTTGACGGAGAGTATACTCATTATTTTTCATTTCCATTGTACCCACCAAAAAATATGACATTTATGAGAAGAATAAGTGTAGGGCTTAGAGAACTTGTGCAAGTATTAGGTTACAACAGGAATCCTTTTCTTTCTAGTTATAATTAATTAACTTTGTGTCAGATTGGTAAAGTTGCTAGCAGAACTGGTGTAGTCAGCACATACATTTTTAGCATTCTTCCTTGTACACCGAGGGAGAATATTCCAGTGATTACATTTGCCAAGGTTATAGGACATGGAAATCACAGCTTTAGTCTGAAGAGGTTTCACAGAGCACGTTCATCATGAATTCCTTCTGATAACCGAAGTAGAAACTGTAGACTGTGGAATGTCCGAAATCCCACTGCAGGCCCTGTTTTGCTAACAGCACTATTCAACCACAGTGACCTATAAAACCTTAGCACTTTAGGCTGGATCTTTGTATGAGATAGCTCCTCTTTTCCAGGTAAACCACACAAGGGGATGGTTTGCTTTTCATAAATGCCAAAATAGGTGATGTTTCAAGGACACTTAATATGATTGTAAGCCTAGAGATTCTGAAGTTGTAAATAGAAGTTCAATAATAATGGAGAATTTATCAATTTTGAGAAAAATTCATACTTTAAGAAGAAACATTACAGCCAGGCAGTTGTGGCACATGCCTTTAATCCCAGTACTTGGGAGGAAGAGGCAGGTGGGTGCCTGTAAGTTCCAGGTCATTTTGATCTACAAAGTGAGTCCTGGACAGAGAAACGCTGTCTCAAAAGAAAAGAATGCAAAATGAAACAGAACAGAACAGAACAGAACCAAAAAACAAAAAACAAAAACAAAAACAAGAAACAAACAACGACAACAATGTGAATTGCGAACATTTTATAAAGTGATTTTTTTGAAAGAGAAAACATCAATTTGGTTAATGAATGATTATAAGTGAAGTGACCTTTAAATACTTGATTTTAGCCTATTATGGAAATAAGAAGTCTGCCTGAACTGCCTGCCTTTATTATTTTGATTCTTTATTTCTGCCCCTGTGCAATCAGAATTTACATTCTACCAAGCTTGGATGCTTTCTACTTTTTACACATATTCGAAATGCACTATATAAGAGTTAACTGACTACCTGCTGTCCTTCCTCTGAGTGCCACCAGGTCTCCCCCTCCAGGGGACATGGTCAAATGTGAGGCACCAGAGTACTTGAGAAAGTCATATCACACTCTCCACTCAACTGTGGAGAATATTCTGACCATTGGCTAGATCTGGGAAGGGGTTTAAAGTTGACCTCCTGTATTGTCCTTGGCTGGTGCCTTAGTTTGAGCAGGACCCCTGGGCCCAAATCTGCCTATCATATTGTTCTACTTGTAGATTTATAGGACCCTCTGGATCCTTTTATTTTGCTATTCTCCCATGCGTCTCTCATTTAGAGTCCCAATAGGATGCCTTCCCCACTGTCCCAGTTTCCTGGTAAGTGAAGGCCTTCGTGGGACATGCCCCTTGGGCTAGTATGCAGATATAAGTGAGTATATACCATTTGATTCTTTCTGCTTCTGGGTTAACTCACTCATTATGATCATTTCTAGCTCAATCCATTTAACCACAAATTTCAGGAATTCCTTGTTTTTAATAGCTGAGTAGTATTCCATAGTGTATATGTACCACAGTTTCTTTATCCACTCTTCTACTGAGGGACACTTAGGCTGTTTCCATGTTCTGGCTGTTGTGAATAAGGCTGCTATGAACATGGTTGAGCAAATTTTCTTGTTGTGTGCTGGAGCATCAGAGACTTGATACCCTAGGAGAATATATAGGGGGAGGTAATCCCCCTCAGGAACAGTCATAGGGGAGGGGAATAATGGGAAAATTGGTGGGGGGAGAGGAATGGGAGGATACAAGGGATGGGATAAACATTGAGATGTAACAGGAATAAATTAATAAAAAGAAAGAAAGAAATATAATCAAAAAAAAAAAAAAAAGAGTTAACTGAGGGAGATCTTGGTAGAGGTGATTTTTAAAGACAACTGGGTATATAATTGAGCCCAAGTGATGGGCAGAAAATGTCATGTCAGTAGACTGGATAGTTCTTAGACTACTCAATGTGTCCATAGTTGCTTTAAGATACTAACACATGTTCCTCTTTGAGGAGCTTCCATTTTCAAGACATCGCCACCTGGAGGACCATCTGCTTGCTTACTGAATCTTATTTAAAACTCACAGATAGTTTCATTACAAAAATGAATCGACTTTGGCCTTGAAATTTGATTTGCTTGAAAACATATACCAACACAGCTGATATTTGTATAACCTCTCAAGAGAAACAAATTATTTTAAAAGCCAGATTGTATTTGTCAGTGATGTGGAGACACAGACAGTTCTTCATTCTTGTGCTTGGTATCCTCAAGAATTTCCTCACACTTTTATGAACCCCATATCAGGCAAAATCAGAACTCATTTCTTAGACATGAAAAAGAATTGCCCAGATAACGAGTATAAAGAGATGTTTTTTAAAAAATTTAATAATGTTTTTAAAAATTTTTTTATTAATTTATTCTTGTTACATCTCAATGGTTATCCCATCCCTTGTATCCTCCCATTCTTCCTTCCCTCCCATTTTACCCTTAATCCCTCCCCCATGACTGTTCCTGAGGGGGATTACCTCCCCCTGTATATGCTCATAGGGTATCAAGTCTCTTCTTGGTAACCTGCTGTCCTTCCTCTGAGTGCCACCAGGTCTTTCAGTCACATAGTTTTGCTCTGTGAGGCTGACAATGGATATCATCCAGGTACTCTCAAAACTAAAGACAGCATTGGTGCAAGCTTTGTTAATTTTACATAATGTTGCCATCATTGTTTTATCTGGTAATTATTATTACCAGATGTATATATTTAATATTACCATAGAAATTTCTAGACATGAGAATATGTCAGTGTAGAATGTAAGGCCATCTGTTTTTCTGACAACCAGCAAGGATGGTGAAACTTACAACTTGAACATTTTAAATTCATATGAGTATCACATTTTGTACCTTTAAGAGAGCAATAAAAGAAACATAACAAATTTACTAAATTCTTAAATTTATTAATTTAATCTTTAATTGGTGGTATGAAATCTGTGAATGTGAAGAGAATTTAAGAGTCTTTAAACTAATTTTGATTTTTCTAAGGGTCTTGGTGTCAAATATCCAGTTTTATGTTTCTCATTGTGAAAAAGAAAAAGGAATGTGCATAATTAGAATTTTTAAATTTAAGTAATGACTATACATTGTAGGAATCATTGTTCTTCAAAGGCAAGTCCAGTGATCCCTAGCTCAAAAACAGGTTCATAAGGAAAATTTCATGACTAGATTTCTCACTTTTCATGATGAATCTTTACTATTAGGAAAACATTTTATAAAGAAGGAAACTTTGTATGACCTTATTTACTTTACATAAAAGGTATATTTTCAAAAGGACATTGTCAGTAAGGGACTACACTACAACCATTGGGTGTGAAAAATCACAGAATTCCTCCTATATCTTATGCAACTGCTGATATATGGCCTTTAATCTATATAAAAAGTACAATTACTTTTCTGCTTTTTGCCTGGTTCTATAAAATTTTCAATAAAAATAAGCCTATATGCAAAATGGAACAAAGTTAACAAAAAGTATTGTTCGACATTGTTATAAAATTGACCCCTCTGAAGGTTTGAAAGAAAATGGTCCACCCATTGTACTTGTTCCTTAGTTGTGGTCTGTCTCTGTCTCTCTCGGTCTCTCTATCTCTCTCCCCCCTAGTGTCTATGTATATGGATACAAGATCTCAGCTATTGCACCATGCTTGCTGCCTGCCACAATGATTCCTGCCGTGATTATTATGGATTACAACTCCGCAACTGTCAGCATGCCCCTAACTGAATCCTTTATTTTAGATGTTCATGTTCATAGAGTCTTCTTTAAAGCCATATAGGAATAACTAAGACATCTCGGTCCATTGGCATCTAGAACGTTCTCAGTGAATCACAGTACAAAAGGTCCATGCATGCTTATGTGCCAGGAGAAAGAAAATAAAAGTAAATAAAAGGAGACAGATGGGAAAAGATTTGGGGAAACGGTATAGACAACATGAAGGAGTGAGATTGAATCACACATCCATTGGTGATGTTTTATTTTTAAGAGATTTTTTAAAATTAATTTATTCTTGTTACATCTCAATGGTTATCCCATCCCTTGTGTCCTCCCATTCTTCCCTCCCTCCCATTTTCCCCTCCCCTATGACTGTTCCTGAGGGAGATTGCCACCCCCTGTATATGCTCATAGGGTATCAAGTCTCTTCTTGGCAACCTGCTGTCCTTCCTCTGAGTACCACCAGGTCTCCCCCTCCAGGGGACATGGTCAAATGTGAGGCACCAGAGTATGTGAGAAAATCATATCCCACTCTCCACTCAACTGTGGAGAATGTTCTGACCATTTTAAGAGACATTTATGAAGTAAGAGCAAATTTGTTTAAAAATAAGTTTCATAATAAGTATAAAAGAGAGCTGAATAATTTACATTTGCAAATTCATTATTGACACAAATAATTTGCTGGCATTCCTATGCAAGTCTTACAGATAATTAAGAATACACATACAGTGACATACAGAACCTAAGAGCAATGACTGTGGCAAGAGGATTGGAAATACTTGTAATGTGCATTATGACACTAGGATTAAGTATTGTGTAGAGAGAATTTCAATCCCGGGAGATACTGGGCAGTGCTATTGGAATCAGACTACAGATCATCACAATCTATTGCTGGACTCTGTGTGAGTAAAAACAGAAAGGGGCAGGAAAAAAAAAAGAGCTAAAGCACTTTCCAGGTAGGAAAGACAGAAAAATTATGACCTTGGAAATAGGTGTGATGATAAGAGTTAAAAGCACTATGATACCAGTTGTGATCAGTACTGTGTTATGTCAGTGTGTTAGATTCTCAAGGGCAGTCAGTGTTTTTCACCTTGAATTTAAGAACCCATGAAGGGACTAATTCAATTGTTCCAAATCATTTGTACTTACACACTATCTAAATTCAAAGCAAATTCCTTTACCATGTACAATTTTTATATTACTTATATCGCCGGGAGTTTTCAGTGGGTCAGCAACAACTTAATTTTAATGTGCTTTTCAAAAAGAAGCATTCATTTTTGTGAGTTATAAAAAGTACCATGCATCTCTCAGCATTTTCCTCCCTTTATCTCATTTTCATATGAAATATATTCTTTTATTTTTACCAAGAAGAAAACTATCTTATCTTATAAAGAAATGACAACAAATTACATATTTATTATCTCATCTATTTTATTTATTTTTTTTTACTTAAACCCACCCGTATTATTGTGGACAGAGCAGGTCTCTTATCACATTCTACCTTCTTAGTGGTGAAATTTCAGGATCTGAGCCAACACATCTTGTTTCTATCTCTTTTCACTTTAGAGGATGGTTAATTGTTATGTATTTCCAATATGTTATATGAAGAACATATATGCATACACACAAGCATTTATATAATAAGTTATATAAATGTTTGATAGCTCCTTTGGAGCTACAATAACCACAGAAAATGTGCTGATAAGGGCATCAATATTTAAATGCATGCATCTTACGGAGTAGAATTTTAAAAACTGCATATTCCTTTTACCAACTCAAGGTAAACTTTTCTAAAGCCCATACTGTACACTGAGTAGTAAATATGCACATGCACAGAATTATAATTCTTTAATTGATTTTCCTTTACAAAGACCTATTCCAATAATATAATTTTGCATTATTTTCCTTATAAAGTAATATATTTTTAATTGTGGATATTTGGGGCATATATTTAGATGTAGTTGCTACATGTAACATATAGTTATATGTATGTAGGTTGTTAGATTTTGTTTTAACAGATCATGATTAATACTATCCATCATCAAGTAAGTGTAGACTAGATGATTCAGTTTGATTCTTTTCTTCCTGTTGGTTTCATTCTATTTTTACATTTACATTTTAAGAAAAGTGAATGCAGGTGTATATTCAGTTTTGGATTCATTATTCTTAAAATTCATTATTCTTAAAATGAATTATATTATATTATATTATATTATATTATATTATATTATATTATATTATATTATATTATACTATGCTATAGCAACCTATTTGTTTTCTAATGGGAGACAAAACTGGGTTGAATCTGGCGGGGAGGAGAAGTGGGAAGATGCTTGGAGGAGTAGAGGGATGGAGGGATGGAAAATATTAATTTGTAAATATTGTGTGAGCAAAAATTATGTTTCCAGTAATTAAAAAAATAATGAAATTTGAGATAAATATAGGGAATATTCTGATTGGAAGTGCTTGAAGGATGACACCACCATCATGTTTCTGACAGCAGCAGATCCCAGGCTATACGCACACCTGGGAGTCTGCCTGTCTCCAGACATTTTTCGAATTACTGTGATATTTCAGGCCTCATACTGGCAATAGGTGTCAAGGATAATTTCCATCAAAGTTCAAGGCAAAGTGTATTATTATTATTATTATTATTATTATTATTATTATTATTCAAAGTCCTACTTCCCTTGGATGTTTCCTTTTAAATCTGTAAGTGTCTTATAGGGCTACAGGTCTAACAGAAAAATGAACAAGTCAAAAGACAAAAGTGAAAGAATCCATGTCTGTCTCTGGTGTGAACTAACAGGCTTCTGAAATGCATTGCTATAGTTCACAGAGAAAGGTGGGGAAGTATCAAGGAAATGCTGAATAGCTACTGCCCCTTAAAACAAAGCCTGTTTCTCTTTGAGTTTTAAAATAGTTCCTCGGCAGGTTATTTTATTTTTGTTTAATCAAATAAAAGAATGGTAAAATTTTGATGTATACTTGCGGTCTAATAATCTTTACATCACCTCTAAAACAGCTTTTAAAAAATATAAGTTAGTAATCAAATGTTGCTTTAATGAAGTTTTACTGTAATTTAGGAAGTTGTTCTTCACTTGAATTTGGAAAATCTCAGTCTTTAAATGTCAGTTTCTTAGCAACAGGAAGAAGGAGAGGCAGCATATAACTAATTTTAGTTTCTGAAATAAGCATATTAAATAAACCCTGATCTTAATCCCCCATACAACTTTTTCTGGCTAAGACATGATTAAGAACGTAGGAAAAAGCTCATCCTAAATGGCCTTCACCTGTGATGCAGCACTGCATCTGTCCTTAATCTCTGATTTGTCTCATGCTCAGTGCAGGTCATCACCTTTACTGAAGACTGTTGTGAATCCCAAAGTTTCTATAATTGCAAATGACAGGGAATGACACTGCACTTCCTATTACATGAAATAATTAAAGTGCATTCTTCATGGTGAATAGTGTGTTATTGTTTATTTTCTTTTCAAGCTGTTTCTCATTTTCCCTATACTTATCCTATATATTTTTTCTTTTTTAAAATTGAAAATAGAATTTTTTCTCCCACAAAATTTCCAAATTAAAGTTTTCCATTCCTCTACTCCCCCAAATTTCTTCCGACATCTCCTCCCCACCAGATCCACTCCAGTTTTCTCTAACTAGAAAACAAACTGTCTTCTATATGATAATAAAATAAAACAAAACAAACCAGATAAAACTAAAACTAACACATCAGAATAGGACAAGACAAACAGAGAAGAATCCCAAGAGAAGGCACAAACAATATTGACCCACTCACTCATTGGCACACTCAGACTCTCATAAAAACACTGGAAACTGTAATATATATGCGTAAGAGTGGAGTAGAAAGAGATAAGAAAAATATATGAGTAAAATATAAATAAAATAAGAAATAATCATATTTGTTTTCAAAAAGCAAAAGAACTGAGAAGACGTTCAGAGACAAAGAAACCACAAAGGTGCCTTCGGATTCCAGGTCTATCGGTCATCTACTACTGGGAATGCTGTCTGACCTTAAGAATAGCCTGTTTCCCCACTAAGACTCCATTGTAGAAAACTATTCTTTTATTTGCAAGTGGTTATCTACTGAAGATTACTTCTGGATTAAGATTGGGGCCATGTGCCTATTTTCCCTCTCAGTTCTATGACTGTGTCTGCTGCAGGTCCACCTGTGAAGACTGCCTCAGTCTCTGGAAGTTCACATGTGTGTAGTCATGTTGATAGAAAAGGCCATGTGCTTTTGGTGTCCATCCTTTCTGGCTCTTACATTCCTCCTTCTTCCTCTTCTTCAGAATTCCCTGAGCCTTGAAAGGAGGGGATTGACAGAAACATCCAATTTAGGACTGAAAGTTCCATGCTTTTTCACCGTCTGCATAATGTCTGGCTGTGGGTCTCTGTACTTACTCCCATCAGCTGTAGGAGGACACTTCCCTGGTGATTACTGAGAAAGTCACCGACTAGGAATATAGATGTATGTCATCAGGAGACACTTTCCTGCTTTTTGTTTATTTGATTGTTTAGACCAGTAGTATTTGGTTTCCCCGAGGTCCCTGAGATACGTATTTTCAGGATTTTGGCCTCCCAAGCAGTGTCCAATATAGGTCACATCTTGTGGCTTGGTCCTTCTTCAGTCAAAGGATATTGGTTGGGTACTCTCACAAATTTTGTGCCAACACTGCACCAGCATATCTTGCAGTTAGGACATAATTGTATATCAAACCATTTGTGCCTGTGTTGGTCTTTACAGAATACCTTCCTGTACCAAAGAATCAGGCATACAAGGATGAGAGCTCTATGTAGGTACCATCTCAACTTCTCTATGTTTAACGAGCGGTGTAGATTTTGTCTTCAGCTATGGGTCCTTACACTTAGTATATGGAGAATAACTTATAGACTTGACCACAGCCTGGGGTGCTTGAGGGTTCTCATGACAGCCCTTTGACTAAATACTCAATATTAGGTATAACACAATCTTAATACCTGAGGTTCATTTGGTGATAAGAGATGGTCAGTTGGAGTTGCCACTCCTATCAGTTAGTGATTTCTTATAGACCGCCTTTATTTATGCTCATATTTTAAGAAGCCTCTACTGTATTAGGAGGAAAACCCATGCTCGTAACCATCTTAACTGAGCCATATTTGTGAAAAATAATCCTGTTTTCATTTGTCAGAGATTTATAACATAAAAATTAAATTATGAGGAACAAAATCTGTCCTGAGCATCTGTGCCATCTACTGTATTATAAGAATCTTTCTTCTTAAATCATCCTTCCTGTGTTCTAATTCTCACTATTAATTTGAGTTCCCTGGCTAAATTTTCTGGGTCTTTCTTCAGCTACCACAAATTTCAGGAACTCTTCTCAGTGTGGTTGTTATACCTTAGGGAAACTCAAGTTCTTTATTTGATTTAGTGCCCAAACAAGGGCTGGCAAGGGGTATAAAGAAGTGTTAACATACAGCGCATGTTTATTTATTGAGAAACTAAGTAATTATTCACACAGAAAGAAAAGCTTTGTATATGTACAAATAGGACTTCATTGTTGTTTAGCTTTAAGAATTTATAATATTTATGCAGTATAGATAGGAAAGAAATACAAGAAAAAACATGAGATGTCAGATATGTGAAGAGTTGTGTTTTTCTTGAGAAAATGTAATAAATCTGTGAGACGTTTTGTCATTATTTTATTGGGGATTAAGCTGTATGCTGTAAAAAGTCAATTTTAAAGGCATTTGAGAGGAACAAAAATTGAATTTAAAATTTAACGCATATTGAAATGTGATTGAGAGAGTAGAATGAAATGAATAGCAGGGTACCAAGAAGAGACTTGATGCCCTATGAGCATATAGAGGGGAGGAAATCCCCCTCAATAACAGTCATAGGGGAGGGGAGTTAGGGGAAAATGGGAGGGAGAGAGAAGTGGGAGGATACAAGATATGGAATAACAATTGAGATGTAATATGAATAAATTAATAAAATATATTGAAAAACAAGTATTGATTATAGATCAACATAAAATTAGCAGATACTTCATTTTTTAATAGAGGTAAATTTAGATTCTCAATTTTATGATGTTCATAATCTTTTGAATTTTTCTATATGAATACATCAATGACATTTAGATAAAAACTGCTCACTAGTTTGCTTTTTGAAGATTTACTGTGCATGTTTTATATTAATTACTGTAGAACTGAGACAAATTCAGGTAACCACTTGCTTTCCCAAGCAGATTCTTTAAATTAATATATTTGTTTTATCAAATTTATGTATTTATTCAATTTACATCCCAATCACTGCCGTAATTCTCCTTTCCAACTGGTCACACCTTCCTGCACTCTTCCCACTTCCCTCTCTCGCCTTCACCTCAGAAGAGGGTAAATCCCCTGCCCCCAAAGTAAAAAACCACCTCAGCACATCAAGTCACATCAGGACTAAGCACGTTCTCTTCCCCAGTTAGGGTAAAGTTATCCAAAAGCAGGTAACAGTGTCCATGTCACAGAAAAACCTCACTCCACTTGCTAGAGGCTCAACAGTGACCAAGACGCCCATCAGTTACATATGTTCCTGAGTCTAGGTCCAGTTCATGCATGCTTTAACATTGGTGCTTCAGTCTCTGTAAGCCCCTATGGGCCTAAGTTAGTTTTCTCTGTTGGTCTTCCTGCGGAGTTCTTGTCCTGTCTGAGACCTTTTATCCCTCCGCCGACTCTTAAACAAGAGTCTGCAAATTCCAACTAATGTCTGGCTGTGAGTCTCAGAATCTGTTTCAAATCCTGGAATGTGGAGCCTTTCAGAGGACAGTTATGCTAGATGCCTGTCTGCAAGCATAGCAGAATATTACTAATTTTGTCAGGGGTAGGCTCTCTTCTATGGGATGGGTCTCAGATTGGGCCAGTCATTGGTTGGCCATGTTCTCAATCTCTGATCCATCTTTAACCCAGTAAGATCTTGTAGGCAAGGTAAATTTTGGGTTGAAGACTTTGTGGATGGGTTTGTATCCCCCTCCGTTCACTGGAAGTACTGCCGGGCCCTTCAGTCTCCATGCCTCCTGCACCTATGATCTCAGCTAGAGTCACCCTCATATCCTCCTAGCCTGCTCAGTAGCAGATCTCTAGCTTTTCTCAGAGATGCCCTCCCCCCTCAGTTTCCTTTATATCTTCCATCCCTCTTGCCTCCTACTGCCTTCTCTCCCCTCATCTAATCTCCACCCTAGTTTTCCTCCCCACATACTCTCCCTATATTTCTGACCCTTCATCCACTTCCAATGTCTATTCTGTTTCTACTTCTTAGTGGGAGTCAAGAATCCTCCTGTAAGCCTTTCTTGGTACTTAGCTTATTTGGATCCATGGATTGTAGTATGCGTATCCTGTATTGTAAGGCTAGTATCAGCCTATAAGTGAGTACATACTATGTATGTCTCTCTGGGTCTGGTTTACTTCACTCAGAATGATCTTTTCTAGTTCCGCCCATTTGCCGGCAATTGCGTGATTTCTGTATCTTTAATAGCTGAGTAACATTCCATTGTGTAAATGTACCACATTTTTAAATCCATTCTTCGGTTCAGGGACATCTGGAATGTTTCCAGTTTCTGGCTGTTAGGAATGAGGCTGCTGTGAACATTGTTGAGCAAGTGTCCTTGTTGTAGAATGGGTAATCTTTTGGTAATTTACATACTAGAAAGATACATTGTACTACATAGATGTTAGGCAGGCAATTTGCCACTAGTCACAATGTATTCATAATTTTAATTTAACAGGTTTAGATGTATATTTAATTACATTTTGTTGTTCCTACACAGGTTAAACAAATTTAGTAATTTTGAGCCAAGTATTTAAGTAGAAGGTTAGTTTATTTACATTCTGTCTCATAGAACAGAGAAACAGACTTGGCTTTCTTTAGCTCACCAAAGCAGTCTTGTCACATCCTCCTGACTAAGGCGATATACCTGCTGAAAAACACCGTGTCAGTGACTTCCATCAATGTACCTACAGTTCTTCTCAACAAGGGTTTGGAATTCATTGCCAGCTTTCAACCCAGCAGCCACCTCTCCTTTGCCTCACTGACATTTTTCCAACTGTGAGACACAATTTTATGTCTTTCTGCAGACTTGGATGGTCAGTGAGACATAGATGGATTGTGGTACATACGGTGTCAGAGAGAGACTAGATTCATCCAAGAGAGTCTCTCCTTTCCGTTTCATTTCTACATAAAATATTGGTCCAGATGTTACTTTACAGCAATTCTTGGCAGGGAAGCTATGTCAAAATAATGTAATGGTTGGGTTAAACACAACACTAACAAACAAAAACCCAGTCCAAACAAAAAAATCACAAAATGCCTAATTTTATGGGCATTCTATATTAGCTATTAATATTCAATATTTTAACACAGATTAATTTTGCAGAATAAAATATGAGTAACATTGAATTTGCTCAAATAAAATTTCTGATATTAATCACTAAAGTAACTCTCAATAAATAGAAACTATCAAGATTAATTTGGTTACAAAGCCTTATCAATTGCATAAAATAATAAAATTCAACTGTTGTGTTTCATTATTTGTTTGATAATCCAGTGTACAGAAAACTGTGCTCATTAGTATAGTTCCTTAAAGATGTGAATCGGGAATTTTTTGCAACATAGAGAAGTAAGGAAGTACAATTAAGCTTTGTTTGAAAACTCAATATTTAATACATTAACTATCATTAATCTTAATGTGTATTTTAAGTTAGTGTCCACCTATATTTTCAAGCATTTTTTTTTGGAAATGCAATGTTTACATATTGACAAACATAATTAAAATAATAATATAGACATTTGTTTTATGGTTGAATGAAGTTGATATATTTGTTTCCTCTGGGTGCTATATTAGTATTACTTATAGTTTAAATGTTTGGAAATAAGCCAGGCAGTTGTGGCACACACCTACAATCCCAGCACTTGGAAGGCAGAGGCAGGTGGATCACTGTGAGTTCGAGGCCAGCCTGGTCTACAAAGCAAGTCCAGGATAGTCAAGACGACACAGAGAAACCCTGTATCAAAAAAAATATTTGGAAATATGCACTTCTAGTAATGCAGTCCAAATATCTCCCAAATGTGGCATTACAATGGGAGCACATGGCCCCGCTGTGTTCCCTGGAAAACTCTTGCAAAATATCACCAATATGGTTCCATGAATAATATCAACATAGTTATAAAACCAATTGGTATACTTATGAGGACATGGAAAATTTCATATAGCCCAATCTCTGTATGAAAAGATACATGCTGTCACGTGACAACAATAATAAAAGAAGTAGATATAAATTTGGGAGGGGGATTGAAGAAGTTCTATGGCCATGGGAGTTATGGGAGCAATGTATAAACAGGGATCACTACAAAGTACTAAAAATAGGTAAATCATAGAACTAACCTGTGAACTAGTTACATACTCCTAGCTATATACAAAAAGGACTCCAAAGCCTATGATAGGGATTTTGTGTGTATACTCTTATTACTGAGTTGTCCACCATAGTTAGGAGACTATAGTAGTGTTAATGACCATCAACAGTTAAAGACATAAAGAAACTGTGGTACACACACCCAATATGATACCACATAAAAATGTGTGGTACATATACCCAGTATAATATCACGGAGTCATAAAGAATGTTGGTTTCATAACATTTGAAAGAAAATGGACAGAACTATAAACTATTTTTGCTATGTGTATCATAGTTATTTTGCCTAATTTTTGTACTTATGATTATGGAGAGATCTTTGTATAATGTAAATAAGAAAATGTAATTAAACCAGTGTGGAAAATTTCAAAGTATCATGAGGATGACATGTTAGGTCATTGGTCACAGCCCTTCTATAATTTGCCTTTTAACTTAGGTAAGAAGTTTCTCTCAATCAACGTCAGAGAGTCACATATAAATGAAGAGCATCACTAATTCAAGTGATACTACATGATTGTATTTTAAAAAGTTATTTATGTATTTACTAGGCAACAACTGATCTTTATAGTTGAACCATCTCAAAAGACTCAAATCTTGTCTTTTGTAATAAATATACCCAGAGACATTTTCCACATGTGAAGAAAATCTATTTCATTATATTAATATGTCCTATATTTTTGTTTTTGTTGCTGCTGATATTTTCACTTTTTCAATAATCACATACTTTATATTCTGAAGTTATATTTACAAACATATTATGTTACACATTTTAACTGTTTTTGTTCTTCATCAAAGATAGATCCTTTTCTCATACACTATACTGTGACTAGATTTCCTGTCCCTCTACTCCTCCAATTCCCAACATCCACCTCCCTTTATCAAAGATAGATCCTTTTCTCATACACTATACTGTGACTAGATTTCCTGTCCCTCTACTCCTCCAATTCCCAACATCCACCTCCCTTCTCCTCTGGATCCACTCCCTTCTTGTCTCTCAGTAAACAAGAATAGGCTTTTAAGAGACAATAACCCAATACGCAAAATACAATAATATAAAGATAAAGCATAAATTATCACATCAAGGTTGTACAAGGCAATTCAAATGAAGGGAAAAGAGCCCCCAGAGACAACACAAAAATCAGAAACTGGTGATGCACACACTCAGGAGTCCCAGAAAAATATGCTGAAACTTATAATATATACAGAGTAGAATGGTACAGACTCAGGTAGGTCCTGTGCTTACTGCTTCAGACTATGTATGTGAGTTCTTACCAGCCTTGATTAGTTGATTTGGGATGCCCTGTTCTCCAGGTGTCCTACATGCTCCCCACAATCCTCCGTGTGTCTCTCTGTCTGTCTCTGTCTCTGTCTGTCTCTGTCTCTCATTCGGTCTGTCTGTCTCTCACTCTCTGTCTTTGTCTTTCTGTCTCTCTGTCTCCCTCCCTCCCTCTCTCTCTCTCTCTCTCTCTCTCTCTCTCTCTCTCTCTCTCTCTCTCTCTCATGCTCTTTTTTCCTCTTCTTCTATGGAGTTTCTTGAGCTCTGAGGGGAGGAATTTTATGGAGATTTCTCCTTTAGAGGTGTGTGCCAAGGACTCTCTTCACATAATGTCTGACTGTGGGTTGCATCTGTTCCTATCTGCTTCATAAAGATGGTTATCTAATTTTGAATGAATAAAGCATTTATCATTGAATATACCTGAATGGCTTTAGAAGGAGTTGTTGTTGTTATTATTGTTGTTGTTGTTGTTGTTATTTCAGCAGTAGTGTTCCATTTTACCCTAGGTTTCTGATTTGCCTAGTCTCTAGTTTGGTCAAAAAGAGGTGTCATGTATGGATTCCATCTCAGGAAGTAGGCTTAAACAATAAACATTGGATATATTAAAGCTTTCATGTTTTAAATAAATACATCCCCAAACTAATAAATCTTGTTTATCTTTGACTTTTAATTCAAAACAGCACTTTCAGGTATAAATACAAAACCTCTATCACTGAGATCTTTTTTATTTTCTGTTTTCTTTCTTCTTTAATTAAAAAAATATTACTCAATTTATATCTCAAGTGTAGCCTTCTCCCTTGTCTCTTCCTGTTACCACCCTCCCTCTCTCTTTCCCCTATATTCCTCTCCTAGTCCTGTAAACACAGGGAGACTGACTGCAACCCCTTCCTCTGTGGCCTGGCAAGGCCAGTCGGCCAGGGGAAAGTCATCAATGAGGGGCAACAGAGTATATGTCAAAGATAGCCCCTGCTCCCCGTTTGAGCGGATCTGGTTGAAGATTGAAATGCCTATCATCTATATCTGAGCATGGGGTTTAGGTTAACCAGGCATGCAGGGGTCTGCAAAAGGATGTAAAAATGGAGACATAAATACGGTAGTCATGTTGTGTGTCAGTTATACATGTGTGCAGACAAAAATAATGTCTCCTCAGAGTTATCTTCCAGAGTTAAAACAAGTTGTATTTGTTTTCCCAAAAAGAACTTATTTGTAATTCCTAGAAATTTTTTATTTAATTATCAAAGTTACTAGTAAATTATGATAAACCATTTTGAGCTCATATTTGATTTGACACCAAGCTTGACCAAACTAGAGCATCAATAATGCTCACGGGATGCTTTGATTTTGTGCTGATTCATCTTTATTACAATGGAATGTCTATTACGAGTAAACAGATTAATTACTAGATGAAATTGCTTTGTGATGTTAATTTGTACTTTAGCAAGTGCCTGCCAGAGTCAATTACTATGATGTTGGTATTGGTGCTGTGAAACACATTTAGCAACAACACAAATCACACAGGAATTGGCAAATCTATTTTCTATTTTTAGAATATCTGGTTCCTGATAATAAAACTATCTCCTCTATATACAGAATGCTACCCCTTTTTTAAAATTAACTTGATCTATGTCAAGCAGGATAGAATGTATCCCAGCCCATTTAAAAACTGTATCAAGTTCCTTAAACGCAAGTAAAGGGAGAGGAAAAAAAAATATATCAACTCCATTTTATATCACTTGAGATTGAAATCTAAGCTGTCAGACAACTCAGCCAGACAGCTCTGAAATGCAGTGGCATTGAAATACAGCCTTTTAAAAATAGCCATATAATGAGATTTGTGTCAGGCTTTATGGAACATGGTTCATAGAATATTAGAAGATAATGATGCAATAGTGATTACAGTGAAACTTATGTTATTCTTTGCTAATTTCTCAGTATAAGGAAAGAAAGGCTCAAATGGAACAGATGTGTATAAGAATTGTTATCACAAGAATGAACAGAGGATCTGAAAACGTGCATATCTAACACCCAGGTTAAATTCTGCATGATAAATTTTGAAGCTATTCACAAGGGTATACAATGTAACAATTCCACAGAACTTTCTAGTTTATAACTTAGAAAAACTCATTCTTTATCTAGTTTTGCTCATCAAAAATCCACTAATATATCTGACATAGTTAATAATTTGGGATACATAAAATGTACAAGTGAAGAAATAGCAAAAGTAGGCTGGTCTATACCACAAGTTTTATACACCTTTCAAAGTTACTGAACACGTTGGCCCTAGGATCTAAACACAGTGTGCTAGCAGGATTGACTAATCTTTAGTAATAATACTTTGATACATGTGGATTTATTTTGCTGCTTGTCTGTTGTTAGCATAGTTTCAGCAATTTTCCTAGTATAGAAAATGATGTCTGCGAATGAACTCCATACATTCCCCCTCTGCACTCCCCAAAGCATAAATTAAAGACTGAAATGATATTATTGCATTTCTTGCTTTATTTTCAAATATTGTGTCTGGTATTTCCCCTTCTACAGTTTGAATTCATTTCTCTGTCTTGCTTGAGGATGTGATATTGCATTAATTTATATGATAAGCCTCTAAGCCCTGCTTGCTTCTCCCAGCATTCTCACAGCTTAAACCATTCAGTAACATTCAAATTAAAATGATGTGAAAATGTATGATTCTCTCAAAATATGTTTTATTAGTAAAAATGAAAAGTTCTCATTGTTTATGTAAAGTCTGGTTGTGTTTTCTAATCCTTTCAATAAATGGGAAAAGAATTAATATTTTTGGTTCATTTGTTAATATTTGATTTACTCTATTATGAATATACTAATTTCTACACAGGAATTTTGAAAGTCATTATGCAGATTATTTCATGGCAACCATTTATTTGTGAGGTTCTGATTAAACCTTCCTGAAAAGTGATATACGATTACTTTCCAGAGAAGGATATCAGAAAAAAAAACAGAAAAATGACCTTAATAATACATAAATGTCAGCATAAAACTATGGAGATTATTGGACAAAACATTTAATCTTTCTAAGCCTAAATTTGCTCAACTGTAAAATTAGGATAACAACCTATCTTTTTTAGGAAACTCACAGGAATTTTCTAGGGCTGTGTGGTATAATGTTCATAAAACAACCTTCAAAATTATCAAGTACTTTACAAATGAGAGGTAATATTATTATTCACCAGGTTTTTCCCCTGCCCTGAAGATCATGTTTTCTGCCATGTGTTCATCATATCTTATCTTTAAAAAAATTAAATATTAAAACATTTTAGCAATTAAATTTCCCTGAGCAAGGTAAACATATCAATAAATTACATGTTTCCAAAGTTGTAGACACCTGTAAAGTTTTTAGAATGACCGACTTATTTTACTTTTATGCGTTTGAGTATTTTGCCTGTGTGTATGCCAGTGTACATTGTGCATATGAAGTATCCATGTAGGCCAGAAGATAGTACTTGATGCCCTGGATTTGCAGTCATGGTTGGCTGGGAACGGCTGCGGAGATTTAAGTATGTTCCCAGGGGTCTATACATATGAATTCTTGGTCCGCAGTTGGTAGAGCTGTCAGGGAAGAATTAGCTGTGCTCGAGAGAGTATGACTGGGAATGGCTCTCACTGCTTATGGATCAAGATAATAACTGCCCAGTGTCACTTCTTCTTGCCAGCATGCTCCTGTAACTCTTTGGAAATGTTAGCTCCAAATTTAAAATTAAAAAAATGTTGGTTGTTTTTTAGGTTTACTCAGTTATCGTTTTTGACATGATAGTAGGAAAGAATACCACCACGTGGGTGTAAGAAGTGAACCTACTTCTGATGCAAAAGTAGTCAGTGTTTGCAACCACTAAACCATCCCTTAATCCCCAACATATTTAATGTTTTTTGGTTGGTCATATTAACACTTTACTCATAAGAGACAACAAACGAAAATAACGTAAATATCTAACAACTCATGAATGGTTCCATAAATTGTGGTATATTTATGGAGTGGAAATTTTAATCTGGCAATCAGATGACATGAGGCACTGATACATGGTATAATAGATGAATTTAGGAAATAGTATCACAAGGACACACACATCTTATTTTTAAGCACAATTTCATTTTTTTGTAAAAACAAAATTGTTTTGGAACTTATAGCTCATTTTATAGAATTTTCGCCCCATGTCATAGAATTCCATTATTTTTAAATTACTACATTTTCTGAAAATTGTACAATTTATTTTTGTTGTGCTGTTTGTTTTCGCTCATTTATTTATTTACTTACTTACTTTACATCCAGGTGTTAAACCCATCCCTCCTCAGCTCCCAGTCCTACACTTCCTCTCCTCTTTCCTATTCCTCAGAAGAGGAGAGCCCTCATACCCACCTAAACAAGCACATTAAGTGGCTTCTAGACTCGGTATGCCTTTCCTCCGTGTCCTGGCAAGGCAGTCCAACCAGGGGAAATTGATAGAAAAGGTGGAAGGGAGTCCATGTCAGACCCAGCCCCTGCTCCCCTCAATAGAAGACTCACATGAAGCCAGAGCTATCCTTAGGGTACACCTTTCTTGGGGTCTTATGTTTATTTCATTCTAGGGATGGTTGCTCCCTCAGTCTCAGGAGGCCCCTCTGGGCCTTGCTCAGTTGGCTCTGTTGATCTTCTTATGAACCTCCTGTCACCTACAGCTCTATTCGTCCTTCCTCCGACTAGACTCCCTATGTTTCCCCATGTTTGTCTGTGAGTCTCAGCATCTGTTTTGAACTGCTACTGAGTACAGCCTCTCAGAGGACAACTCTGCTAGGCTTCTGACTGCAAGCATAGCAGAGTATCTTTAATAAGGTCAGGGGATAGTTCACTCCCATAGGTTGGGTCTTCAGTTGGGCCAGGCATTGATTTGACACACCTTAGTCTCTGTTTTATGTACCCTATCTTTATGCCAGTACATCTCGTAGGCAGAGTGAATTTTAAGTCAAAAATTTTATGGGTGGGTTGGTGTTCCCTTCCTTCTACTAGGAGGCTTGTCTAGTTAGAGGGTGTCTTCTTTAGTTTCTATTGTCCCTGGTTCGAGGAGTCTGTGCTAGAATCCCTCTAATGTCTCTCTGGGTGCCTGCCCTAACTTAGGTCTCCAGCTTGTCACAACGATGCCCCTACCAACAGTTTATCTTTTCTTTACAAAATTTTAGTCTTCCCTCCCCGACTTTCCCCAGTCTGATCTCTTCTACCCTCATATGCCTCTGTATCTCCTCTCCTACCTTGTTCCTTCTCGTCAACCACTATTTCTGCTTATTCTATTTCCCCTTCTTTGGCTGTTTGACAATTTCATACATGAACTTAATAAATTCTTATTCCTCTATCCCTCTCATCCCTATCAATGCCCCTCACCCCAGACATCTGATTAAGGCTGAGAGTAGTATTTATCTATGTGTATATCTATATTTAAAAGGTAGCATTGGCTCTATGTATCTTCCCACAAAATAATAGTATTCAGCTGCCACCAAGAACCTATAATTTTCTTCCCTATTTTTTATACCAGATTTACATTATTAGACACGGATTACTTCCTGTGGAGTAGATCTAAAAATGCTGCCGAAAAGCGGTTGATTACACTCTTAACTGTAGAGTTACTATTGCACAGATGTATTAGTTTTGCCCATAGTTTGCTTGTATGAATTATAGGATATAAAGCTGGGTAATACCATCAGTAACGTTTCTTTCCCAGAAAATCTACTCAATATCATATACAATTATGAAAGCTTTTAGGAAGATGCTTCCAGCTCAGTTCGAGGTTCTTTGCTCTCTTTCATACCTTCTAGATATATGGTGCCTTCGGTATCATGTTTTAAAGCACATATATTGTTATCTGAACCAAGGATTTGGATTTCTGGTGTCCATAATTTCTCTATGTTACATAATAATTTATAAAATTACTTGAATGAAAAAGACAATTCTATCAAACCAATATGTCCATAATAATGAAGAGCATTAAAAACATAACAGAAAAAGGATAAAATATTAGATAATTTTTAACTGCTTCAAAAGAAAGAAATCAAAGATGCTCACTCAACTCTTCAAAAGTTACCTCTAAAATACTTTTAAATTTACTTCAGAAACTGGATTTCTTACCCAAACACTTATCTAGGAATACACACATCTTAAATCTTTTGTATACAGAGGTATGTGATTTGTAGAGAAAGGCTGTGTGCATGTCCTTCTCCTTGCCAGCAATAACCAGAGAAGGCAGTTGTTTTACATCTGCATCTGTTTCAACACAAATCATATGATCCTGTCAACTCCCCATTGGTGTGCAAGGTTCTGTCAGGAGATATGATCATGCAGCTTCTGGATTCACTCAATTAGAAAATAGAATCAAGCCTGAGGCTATACAACTGTGTCAGTGTTGCCATTAGGATTCAAGTGATTTCTGTAGCAGAAATTAATGAGTCACCTGATTAGAACCTGAATAAATCATCACTACATAAGCCAGATTATCATAAATTAGCTGGGATGGAATTCAACCATAGGCTGTTTATTTGGGCTCATATCATTCTAGGACAGAAAAAAATGAATGCTTCAATTAATGTTTTTTTGTATAAATTGTTAGTTCAGAAGTTTATATTTTCATGACCCTAGGAAAAAATGTGGGTAATAGATGCAAAAACTGTTGTGTTTGTTTTTTGTCAGCCTGTATAACTCCTGGAAATATATTTGCCCTTTTTAGGGTAACTGCATTAAAACTCAAGTGTTCTGAACCACCAGAGAGATTGCATGGGACAACCATGCCCTCTGAGCTTATGTAACAGTTGTGTGGCTCATTCTTTGTGTGAGACTCCTAACAGCTGGAGCAGGGGTAGTCTCTGACTCTGTTGCCTGACTTTGGACACCTTTTCCCCTAGATGATCCGCCATGTCTAGCCACAAGAGGATAAAATGAGCCCAGTCCTACTGAAACCTAATATGGCAAGGCTAATTGATATTCATGGGAGACCTTTACAGTTATATAAAGAAAGGAAGTGTGAGGTGGGGCTAGGGAGGGAGGGTTTTGGAGAAGAGAAAGTAAGAGAAGCTGCAATCTAGATGTAAAGCAGATAAATAAGTTAATTAATTAGGAAACAATGTATTGTTGGGTTCAGGCATGGTGGTGTAGGCTTATAATCCCAGCACTCAGAGAGGAAGAAACAGACAGATCTCTATGAGTTGTAGGCCAGCCTGGTTTACAAAGTAAGTCTAGGACAGTCAAGGCTACACAGAGAAACCCTGTGCTGAAATGTTAAAAGAGCAACAAAACAAACAAAATAAATAAATATAAATAAGTAAATAAATTATATATGAATGAAAGAAACATATGACCAACTAGGAAAATATTTCAATCTTTAGCTTGTTTTTTTTTTTATTAATTTATTCTTGTTACATCTCAATGTTTATCCCATCCCTTGTATCCACCCATTCCTCCCCGCCCCCCCCAATTTCCCATTATTCCCCTCCCCTATGACTGTTCCTGAGGGGGATTACGTCCCCCTATATATTCTCATAGGGTATCAAGTCTCTTCTTGGCTACTTGCTGTCCTTCCTCTGAGTGCCACCAGGTCTCCACCTCCAGGGGACATGGTCAAATGTGAGGCACCAGAGTACATGAGAAAGTCATATCACACTCTCCACTCAACTGTGGAGAATATTCTGACCATTGGCTAGATCTGGGAAGAGGTTTAAAGTTTACCTCCTGTATTGTCCTTGGCTGGTGCCTTAGTTTGAGCGGGACCCCTGGGCCCAAATCTGCCTATCATATTGGGACTCTAAATGAGAGACTCATGGGAGAATAGCAAAATAAAAGGATACAGAGGGTCCTAGAAATCTACAAGTAGAACAATCTTTAGCTTTTTAAGTGTAAATTTAATTTTATAATTTTGAATCATTCCATGCAATTAAAATGCTAGAATAAAACTGCTTATGTGTGTGTTTGTATTTAATGTTAATGAACACTCTCAGATTGCCTCCATTTCTTTAATTTATCTTTTCACCCCTAGCCTATTTAACCATTTTTATTTTGATATTAGTCTCCCCTCTTATATACTGCAATCTGCTAACTCTTTCTTTCTTTCTTTCTTTCTTCCTTCCTTTCTTTTTTTTAAATTTTCTTCCTCCCTTTCTTTCTTCATTCCTTCCTCCTTTCTGTCCTTTCTTTCTCTCTCTTTTTTTCTTTTTTTTTTATTAATTTATTCTTGTTACATCTCAATGTTTATACCATCCCTTGTATCCTCCCATTCCTCCCCCCCCCCATTTTCCCATTATTCCCCTCCCCTATGACTGTTCCTGAGGGGGATTACCTCCCCCTATATATTCTCATAGGGTATCAAGTCTCTTCTTGGCTACCTGCTGTCCTTCCTCTGAGTGCCACCAGGTCTCCCCCTCCAGGGGACATGGTCAAATATGAGGCACCACAGTACGTGAGAAAGTTATATCCCACTCTCCACTCAACTGTGGAGAATATTCTGCCCATTGGCTAGATCTGGGAAGGGGTTTAAAGTTTACCTCCTGTAGACAATATGATAGGCAGATTTGGGCCCAGGGGTCCCGCTCAAACTAAGGCACCAGCAAAGGACAATACAGGAAGTAAATCTTTCTCTCTTTCTTAAGTGGGAGGAAGAATATGACCTCAGTCATATCATATTTGTCAGAAATGACATCTCTATTGGAGGTGTTGGAGAGAGAACTTCAATAGATGCCACCGCCAATAATATTATAGGCTATTGCCATTTTTCTTGCTTATTATTCTGAAGAAATTGAAAATGGACCTTGTTGATGAAGTTATCACATACTTGTGTCATAGAACATGTTGAAATCAACTTACTATTGTCTCGGAAGTTCTATTTCTACACATCACTTTTCACAATAGTGGAAGATGGTATACATGCTGTTGAGGAGAAAGGTAATCATCAATCTTATGCAGGTGGGGGCCTGTGGTCTACAATAATGATTTCTGTCAATATGCTCTCTGATGCAATAGTTACATATATATTATGGGAATAATTATCCATTTTCTGATGAGACTTATTAGTCACTTGGCAAGAGAGAACTTATATCCAGAACAGTTCTTCTAAGGTGAGTAGGTCTAGCAGGCTCAGTAATGGCAGTACACCTAAGACAACGTAAATAGCAGTGGTGGGATTTGATGTACTTTTAAAATATAAATGATGATGTAAAATTTGCTGGGTTAGAATGAAGGATTTATGTGGAAGAAGACAGAAGTAGGAAGATGAATATGATCAAACATTATATATGAAATTCTTAAATAATTAATAAAATAGTTTAAATATTAACAGTGTTTTTATAATACTTTAATATAAATATACTTTGGAGACATTTATGGTAGAGAAGTTACCATATCATTTTTAAATGCAGTCCTTTTTATTATAAGCTTACAAACTTTTACTTGGCTTATAGTATATAATGCTTAAACATGAGTGGTAGGTTACAAAGAGTAATGCAAGTCTTCTACTAAGTTCAGCACTGATATATGGACCTTATACATTTTCATCAACTGTGTGAATGGATAGTTTTAATGGCACCCTTCTCTATGGAAGCTTCCCAGAGATTTTAATATAGAGTCTGAAAAGATTTTCTTAAAGTAAAATTGAATTTCTAAATTGATAGTTGCTATTAAGTTTAAAGATGATGTAGCTAATTTTAATTTAGAATAAGAAGAAGCTGTTATAGTCCATTAACATTTGAATGCTCATGTGTCTAAAAGTCTTCCAGTTGATGAATGTAAGAACCCATTAATTGCATATATTTATATAATTTTGAAAAGTCCTTATACTTTCAAAGTTTAAAGTCAACTATGAATTTTTAATTTGAAAATGTTTTACTTCAATTCATTTAAGGTAGAAGGTCTTTTGAGAAAATATCTCAGAGACTAAGCTTTATTCCCATACACATGCACATACCCAAGTGACAAATCCTTATTTGAAAATGTCTCATATGGAATTTTCTCAAAAGTAGAAGCTACTAACCTTAAAGAGAAATAAATAGCAGTATGGAATTCTACTATGTAATATGCCTCAAAAACGTATTGTAAAACATTACCCGAAGTTACCTAACACAGGGAACAGTGCTTCTCCAGAAGACATGTATCATTAATTAAAAGACAAGTGTCAGTAACAGAATGTTAGCTTTTGAGTTGTTTGTCAAGAGTCACAGAGACTTTCAAATTTTTACATGATATTGCCATTATTTTTGATTGCCATCAGAACTTAATGATAGAACACTTTGGCTGATGATAGCACATGTATTGGTTATAGCACATGAAAAATAAAATTATTATTGAATTTGAAGCTTCCTCCTCCCCTTAATGACTTAATTTTACAGTCCAAGAAAGTGTTATTCTGTCTGTGTGAGAGGAAAGACATGTACAGATTACCAAGATATGAACCCTGTGAGAAAAAAATAGTTATCAAACTTGTAAGAAATACTTACTAGTATAGAAAAGTATCTTTTTTTCACCAGATATAACTCTTGTCCTGGAGGCTTATGGCTGAATAAGCTCATCCTTTCTATCTCTCTGAACTCTGGCTGTTTGGTTCAACTGAGCTGTTCTGGCCCAAGCTCCTCTTCAAGCTGACTGATTCAATCTGGCTTCTATCTAATCTTCTGTCTGAACTGCTCTACTTGGCCTCAAACTAATTCTGACAATATATTCTAATTTCCTGGATCCTACTCATTCTCTGGTTCATTCTCTCTGCCATCTGTGTCTAGCTTGTTCTCTTTGCAACCTGTCTCTGTAAATCTGCCACAAACATCCTCCTTCCTCCCACTTCTACTCTTCTCTCCCTGTGATGGACTTAAGTAGCCTTTTTTCCTTGTGGTGTTCTCATGAGAGTTGGCCATACCTCATTCTGTCAAAGCCATCTCTGATTCATCAATTTTTCTGTCCCTCAATTAAAAGTCACTTTCAAACACATTGCTTACTTCTATAAACTAACCTCACTTTCCTTGTTTGTGATTAAAGGGGTATACTAATTGCTTGTCTGTGTTCCAGCCAAATCATACTGTAGTCCACTGTGTGTTTGCGTTCCACTTGGATCACATAGACCTGGAAGGTTTTTGGATTTGATATCTTGCCAGAGTTGCCATGTTGCTTGATACAAGTACAATAATGCCCCTAGGTACAATAGTACCTAGGGGAAACTAATTGTTTTCTATTTGTAATAAAGGCCCACTATAAAAGAAAAACTCATGCCTGGAATTGTAAACTGGAAAAGAATGCCTGGCTGTATAGATCACTGTACATACATTTATGTTACTAAATGGGCCTAATGTCAATAGTTCCCTAAATGCTCATGTTTATACTCAGTGATTAATGTATCTCTCTGTCTTCCTCAGATAGGTTTTTCTGTTGAGTAGGAGTACACAGACCTACTACTGGTTAAACCAGAGAATAAGGGACTGTGAGTTACTCAGACCTAATTCAATATCTATATCACAAATAAGAAATCAGAAAGTTTGTAAGAAGTTGCTGAAGTCACTATGGAACAGTGTTTTCTAGACCTGTTACACATAGGAACTCACAGTAGATGTGGTAGATACTGCTGGAGACCTTTATACCATCTGAATGTAGCGATTAAAAATATAAGCACATGAACCTGGGTGGAACAAGTGGTAAGGGATAGCAGGAGGAAAAGCACTGGAATAAATTAAACACTAATTGTATATATGTATGAAATACTCAAAGAATAAATAATATATAGTTATAGATACTGTTAGATTTTATTGTCTCTGTATTTTTTGATGTGTTTTCTGTGTTGAGAATCAAGGTTAGATTGTTGTCCTTGCTGGAAAAATAATCAATTGCCTGCCAAAAATATTTCCATTAACTGTTGAGTTTAGCATGTAGAGGATTAATAAGGAAAAAAAAGAACTTTTTCTACTAAATTTTAGGTGTATGTGAATACACATGAATATATGTGTATTGGTTCATAAGTAATGCATTCATTTTTGTTCATTGAATGCTTGAGAACAAGGGTGAACAATAACTTCTAATTTTTATTTCAAAAGTTTTCAATAATATAATAAAAATTAGGCTAGGTATATGGATCATAGATCCGAGGTTGAAGTTCTGTATAACATCCATAAATCCTTAATTTTAATTTCTACTACTATAAGAAAAATAGATACATATAAAAGTATAGCATTCACCTCTGATATCAGCAATGGTGTGGTTTGAAAGTAAATGGGCTTTTTTTCGTCAGAAAAACTTACCTTTTATTAGTTTCAGTCAACTAGATAATAGTGAGGAAAGTTTTAAGTCAAGGTAAATCATGTCAATGATTCTCAAACTAAGGTATGTTTTGAGATGAATGTGAAGACTCCTGTAGCTTATGTGTAACTACAGGGATCAATCCCTCCTCTGATTCAGCAAGTCCATACTGTGGCTAGAAGCTCCCACATTATTAAACTCTCATGCTTGCTCACTGTCCATATGTTGGAACCTGTGGATTAAATAAAGACACATTATATAATTTAAGGGGATATGCTTTAAGTAACAAAGAAGCAATGTGGGTTTTGTTTGTTATTCTCAATATTTTAGCTTTCTGTTCAACACCTGTCACACTTTATGTTTTTCCTTAGACAGATTTCTCTCATGCCACAATGTGACAGCAGGTAGAAGTTGAGACAAAATACCTTTGTTCACTGTTTGGTTAAAAAGGGAAGAATTCTTTCTTTCTTTCTTTCTTTCTTTCTTTCTTTCTTCTTCTTCTTCTTCTTCTTCTTCTTCTTCTTCTTCTTCTTCTTCTTCTTCTTCTTCTTCATTTTTTTAGTTGTACTTTTTTTTTAAACAAAGAAAGCATTTTATATACAATGAACTACCTATAGCAAAAAGAATCATGACACAATCAGGAATTATATAAATGTTATATTCTTAGTGTTTTGGTTATTTTTATTTAACATCCTTGAAGAAAACATCCTTCCTATCTTGATGGCTCTACAATTCTGAATGTAAATCAATCTTCATCACATCTTGTCATTATCAACTTAAAACATCTATCTGAACCTAAAAACATCTTAATCCCTAAACAATTAAGCTTCCATGTAAAAGTAAGCTACCTGGTCTTCAGTCCCATCAGAGACTTGAGAAGGAATCACTTGATTAGCTGAGTATGCCCGGAGTGCAGGGTAATAGCTTTCTTAATGCAAAGATGACAGAGACAGTTTGCTACCTGAACAGTCACCCAAACCTCTGTAGCGTTGGAGCATCTGCTGCAGTCTTCTGGCCAATATATCTGATAACTGCATGGCTTTACTTCTGGTGTCCTCTTGGACCTTCATAAGCATACATCTAATTGTAAACAAGTAATAATTACTAGGTTATATATTAATAATTATATGTTAATGTTATGTAGGGTTTCTGAATTGAATCATAAACATGGATTTAGAATTCTCTCAGTGGCTTAAACTAATCAGAATACACTAAGGAAAATATGGGAAAGACCTACCTTGCTGACACATGCTGACTCCCTCGATGGGGTAGCCAATGAACAGCAATTGTGTTCTGTTATAATAAGAAAAGATGCAAAGTAGCAAAAAGGAAACACTAGTATTGTTTCAAAGTATGAACAGAAATGTGTTGGTTTATTATTTTATTTAAAAACTTGGAGAAAGCAGAGGCAATCCATGATCTATAGGTCAATGAATAAACAATGATTAGTATTTTGAAATATATATTTATAAAATTATATTTATTTAAAAATAAAACCTAATTCATCATGTACCCTCAGCTTCTTTGTCATAGGATTCTTAATTCTTAACCCTCACACTCAAATATTATTTATTTATCAAAATTGTTTTGTATAAAGCATAGCAACAAGTCTTGTTCTTTATTACAGTAATTTATCAGTAATATTTTTCCTATAATAGAACAATATTTGAAAGACTAAAATATTTTAAGGTTTAAATTTTATGACTCAATTATAGTAATCTCTAGTTAATCTTGCCAATAACTTTGCTAATACTTTCTGATCTCAACTTCTACAGATCACCGATGATTGATAGAATTTGAAGCTTAAGTTTCAATTAATAAAGAGGTAGTTTTATCTCTTAATTATGTATCATTCCAGATATATTAAGCCAAAAGTTTCCAGAGGATGGTAGAGGATGTCTCCACTAGTTTTCTTGAGGTCAACCATTAAGAATAGATCATCAAGGGTATTATTACTTTTGAATTAATGAATATATTTTTATGAAAAATAGAGAATATGTAATGTCATATAAGAAACATTGAATCAGTAAAATTATCATCACATTTCTAAAAAAGAACTCATAAATTAATACTAAGCCCAGAGAGTGAATGTATCCATTAATACGCTTCAAAGATATGAAATTTAAATGAACTCAGCAAGTTTAAACTATCCATGAAAATAATGTTCTGAACAACAACTTTGTTTCTCATCATAAGAAATGTAATGGAATATATTAATGTAATGGGTATATTAAATTGGCAAACTTGTAGGAAGGGAGTCCCTTTGAAAACTTGTAGGAAAGTAGTCCTTTTGAAAACTCTATTAAGGGTCTCTTTCGCATTTACTACACAGCCTATTCCAGAGCCACTGGGACTTGATGTAGTAAAATGCTAGGCAATATATATTTATTTCTCTGTCTTATTTTCATGTGAGCATAAAGCTACTGCAGATTAAGTTAATTTTCTACCTACTAAGAACTATGGAAAAATCTACACAAGAATTCTTTATTGTTAGAATAAGTAAAATTTTCAGTATCTTGTTCTGCCACTTTCATTTTTAGCTTGAAGCCATAGTGACTTGTAAGGACACAAGGAATCACATATTAGTTCTTCTTGGAAGAGTATCTTTTTAGTCCTCTACTTGAGCAACCAATATAAAAATAAGAAAGAAAAACAAAAAAGAAAGTTAGTTCACTAAACCATTCTAAAAGGGTCTTTTATTCTTCCTTACAAAGGATATGGTTGTTGATCTTCTTCAGTGTTTGCTTGGGAGAAGGTAAAATGTTTACCCTTCATGTTCTAAATTAGAAAAAGTAAGAGAAAGAAAATTCATGTTGAATAAATGAAACAATAAATAAAAACTATATATAACATCTGAAATATACATATATGGAAAAATTACAGTGATTTTCACATAACATTTTAGTAATAATAATTAAACATAAAAGTATCTATGTTGATAATGTTTATTTGCTGACTAAACCATCTCTAATTTAGGATATGTAAAAGTTAATACATAGTAAGGAAAATATGAAATAAATTTTAGATGTGAGTGTGTGTGTGTGTAAAGTTTCTGGATTTGTCTTACATTTTTTAAGTCTTTAATTTGTAGCCTCAAAAATGAGTTTAAATTCAGAAAAACTCATCATTTCAAAAAAAATAGATGTAAACACATGTTATTGTTTTGTTTCTTCGTATCTTTTGTTTTCCCTCCTCCTTTGCAGTGCTCAAGACAAAACTTAGGCATTCCAACTCTATCACTGAGATGTGTCCTTACTAATTCTTTTTAATTTTTATTTTGAGATGAGGATATCAGTAAATTTGCGAAGCTGGCTATGAACGTATTCCAACGTGCAGATACGATTTGAAATTTTAATACCTCTGCTTCAGCTTTCTAAGCAGCTGAGGATAAAGGATAGCATAAAGCAAGAATTAATAGTAAAACATGACTGAGATTTAGTGTCGTTATTTTTTAAATAGTGTGATCAAAGTATAATTAAATCTATTTCTCATTTCTCATTCCTTTCATCAAGCCTGCCTATGAACCTCTCTGCCTTTCTTTCTTTCAGATTCATGTCAGATTTTTCTTTGTTGTTTTACACACACACACACACACACACACACACACACACACATTTTTTAAATGTGTATACATGGACTATTCAGTTCATATAATTTGACTTGTATGTATATCTTTCTATGGCTGACCATTTGATATTGGTTTACAAGAGTATTTAGTCTGTTCTTCCTAAGGGAAAATATTTCGTATGCTTTCAACAATTTATAGTTGCCCATAGCTTTTGTGTAATGATCTGAGCCTTGCCTGTCCACTTTAGCATGTCTAATTATACTCTGTGTTCCATTAACGATTAGGAAGTCACAATGAGAGCTCATGGGTGTAGCTCTGGCATTTATAGGAGGCACAGTCTCACAGAGAGAATTCTCCTGTTCTCTGGATCTTATCTTCCTACCCCTTTTCCTCAATGATCCCAGAGCCTGAAATGCAGGAGTTGTATTATGCAGCTGTAGATGTGTGAGTTGTGGTTTGTAGCTGGCTATATTTTACATTGGAAAAGAAGAGCAATTGAAGTAAAATTTACTGGAAATGGTGGAAAATCTGGGCTGTTTGGGAGAGCACATCATTGAGCTATACATATTTAACTGATTCTGAAGGGAGGATGTAGCCAGCAGAGGAGGGAAAACTCTATCCCGCTAATGTGATCATCCTGTTGCACATATCTGTTTCTGTGGTGTCAGTGATGTAGACCTTGTGTACATGATGAAATTAAAGTGAATGCAAAAATAAAACTGTACTTAGGACATAATAAAAGCTCACACCTCAGTCATTTTATATTTGTATCTATTATATTTCATAAGATGGTATGAATACATTTTCTTTACATACAGTTCTTCTACTAAGTCAGTAAACTTAGAATTGCCCTTGATTTCTGGAAAGTCTGGTAGAACATAAGAGGCCACACTCTACCAATATGTCTTAGTAATAAGATGGGCAGCAGAAGCAAGAAATGCCTGGCAAAAGTTCAATCCAGAATGAAGAAGCTAAATTCAATGTTAACCCTGAGAGCTGAGGAAGAAGATAATAATGGCAGAGTTATTCAGTAAGGAGCATAGACCACATGAATTTAGTCTACTAGAGTAGCGGACAGGAGGCTGTCTTGTGTATTTTCCTCTGCCTTCTGGTTTTGCTCTGCCCTCCACCTTCAAGTGAAATATACTTTCTGATGAAGAGATATTAAAGGAAAATTAAAAATGTGCACATTTGTATTTATAAGTTGTGAAAATATATTAAAGAGAAATACTTGAATCATGAGAAGTTCCTGAGTATACATCAATTTAGTATTCCTTCCCTTCTCACTCTCAGTCCTTTTAAAGCTCAGCTTAGGAGACAGGAATATTAACTGAATAATGAAGAATAAATGTACAAATGTATTATATTAATTTTTATGCATATGCATTTGTCACCCTGTTTCTGGGGCATGTTACATTTAAGTGTAATAGAGAAGTCAATAAGGCTTATTAAAAAAAAAATCATAGTTGAAGCAGAGCATTTTTGATTGCCATGTAGAACTAATGACTGGTTAAAGTCATTGGTTTCCATGCAAACAGTAAACACCCTGTCTGTGAAGGCTTGGTAAAAATAAATATTTAAATGACCCAGGTACAAAGACGGAGTAAAAAATTGTTTCAGGAAGTATAGGTAAATTAGTAGCACTACATAAACGTGATTATATTTTGTTCTCTTTGGTATATCTACATAAGGTGCCTTGTACAACTCACCAAAACACTATACACTTGGTATAAGGCAGTATACACTTAAAAAACAGTCTATACTATGGATTTCAGTATCAATATCATTAGTTTATTATCTTAGAGAACAAACAATTATTTACTTCATCACCTCCTGGTTGTCTCCATCTATTAAGTATCAATGAGCCTGACCTACTTGCCTTCTACATTTGTTAGGAAAACAACTTAATGAACACAGAGAACTTCTCTCCAAATCAGTATACTATCAACACTTATTATGGGTAATAACTTGAATTACTTCTCACCAACAAGGGGCATCAGAGGGTCCCTCTGGATTTCTAGACTGGAATTCATCAGAGCTGAATTAAACTTAAGAAAGAAGCATTTTGGCAAATCAATTTGAGCAGTCACAAGTTTCTGTCTAGGTAATGAATACAGAGAAATGATGACAAGCTTGAGTCTCACCCATGTTGATCAGTAGGCCTACAGATATGAAACAAAAAGCCGTTTTGTTACTTAGCCATGCAACATATCATATTTAAATTGTAGTAAAAGCCATCTGAATAATTGTCTGGTATCATACTAAGATGGGATAACAGATACAATATATTACTGAAATGTATTCAATCTAATGCAGGACATGGTATTAAACACTTATAATCTCAGCACATAAGAATCTGTGGTGGGAAGATTGTATTAAAATCCAGGAAGCTGGTTGCTATTAAGGAAGAATTGAAGAAGATGAAACATGGTTCATCATTTTCATGTTAAAATTCTAGTTTTTCTCTTTACCAGGCTTAAAGAAGGTTTTAAATTTAGATACACAATGAATGCCAAATTTAAGCCTTAGAATGTATCTTTTAGAAGACTAATCAAATAAACTTAGAAATAAATGCATGAATCCATATCTTCTCATGCTTAAATCTCAATTGGTGTGTACTAAAACAATGTCCCTAGTGAAACAATCCAAAATTGATGTAATTAACTATGACATCATTTCTAAAATATAATCTTTAGCGAATGGACAGAAACAATAACCACTATCCATAAGCAAATTCTATTACCACATAAATATCGACAATGCTTTACCTTTTATCATTTATTTTCCACTAAAACTACTAGATCAAACTTTCCTCTATTGACTTACTTAGTGTCCATTGGGAAAATATGATATTCTAAGCATGCTAGTAAGAAAGCCACCTGAAAGTGCAATTCTGTCATGAGTTCTTCCCTTTCTAGACCTCAGTTGCTTTTCTGTATACTAGGTCTCTTTGCTCTCCAGAAACTTAATCCTAAAATTTAAGTGAATGTCTGTAATGCATATTTTATAACTATAACAATATTACTACAGAATTAATATTTAGATGATGATAATTTATTTCAAATAAAAAATTAATGGTGAGCTTGGGTATATAGTACTTGAAAGAAGAAATTTCATAGCAAAATTCAATATGTTCTTACCTTTAATTAAATTCTCTTGCTTAATCTTCTTTGCAAGCTCAGTTTCAGTAGGTATACATATAGCTATGGATACTCAGGACTTCAGCAACTTTAGTCATGAGCAGAATACTTCCCCTGAGACAGCTGTTTCATAATTGGTGAAGAGGTTAGAGTTTGAAATAATACAAATGTAGAGGTTCCTATTTTTTGGTGCATGCACATGTATTGTCTCCTTAAGAAAGAAAATTAGCAGCTGACAAAACAGTCCCAGGAACACAATACCAGCGGAAGTCAGCATAACTGGAAATAATGGTATTTAAGTGTGTTATGTTTAATATTACTGCTTTTATTAAAAAATAAATTATATTTTGTTCTAAAGAATCATTAATACTCCATATTCATTAGACTAAATAAGTTTAAGAGAGAGAAAAAAGAAATATTAAAGGAGTATGTAGCCATAAACCTGTGAAACACTTGACATTTTTTAATATTATGTACATTTTCCTAGTTTAATTTGTTACTCTGAATCCAGCCTAAAGAAATTAAGATGAACAATTTACCCGCCTTAATTCACCCACCTGACAGATGAACTATTCATAATGTAGCACAACTGTCATCACAGGGGCTATATTGATTTAAGTTGATTATAAAATAATAGAACATTTAAAATTTTATAATTCTTCATCATAAACATTCTTAATTCTAATAGTAATGTTAAAACACTTGGCACCATTTCCAAGAATATTTCTTAATTCCTTGATTTCACTTTAGGGCATAGAGAAATGTTTAAATGCTTAAAGCTAAAATTTTACAGTGAATGCATACAACTAGGCATCCAATCTATTTAGAGTGTTTAAGTGCAAATTTTAACATAACTTTTACCATAATATATCCAGGCAAAGTTTTTCAAAATGGTTTTAAATTTAATAGGTAGAAATATAAGCTATGTATAAGATAACATTGTTAAAGTATATCTGTGATTATTTTTTGAGGATAAGACTACACAGGACAATGAAATGGGAGCACAGGGGAATGTTGTTTGTCTAAATTTTGTACCATACTTGCATATATACACATATACATATGCATTCATGTATATACTCATGTGTATACACACACATGCATACATGTTGTGTATATATTACTGAGTTAGTCTCCATATGTATTTAAAACCATCAATATGGTTCATATGCTAAGCATACTGATGTATCGGTTAGGATCATGCTGAAGTCTGGAAGAGTAAACGCTGCACAATAATTAACACACAAAATTTTATTTCCATCTCTATGCAGATAGCCTTCCTATCAGGACCAGTCTCAGTTTGACATTAGTGTATATTGTTCTCAATGCCTGTGATGATGTTCAGGAAAATTTAAACAATCATTTCTGCACTTATCAAGTCTTTGGAAGACAGAATGAATATGGGTAAAATACATTCATCCTTGTTCATATGGGTACTTACTGACACAAATGTTGGGGTGAGCGCTCACAACCTTCTGTTAACAAAAACAAATCATATACAAGATATCTTCTACTATAAAAAGCTACACTTTGGGGTGAAGCACATGGAGTGTTGTGGTTGAGGGATAAAAGGACTTGGAGGGGAAAGAAACTCCACAATGAGACGAATGGAGCCAACAAATCCACAATGGTGGATGAATGCAGAAACTGATGCACCAACCAAGGACCATGCATGGAAAGGACCTAAATACCCTGCTCAGATGTAGTAGATAGGCATCAGAGTCTCCTGGTGGGGTCCATAATATGAGGAGTAGAGGCTAACTAACATGGACTCTGGTAACTACTTATTGATCATGTCCCCCTGGCCTGGTGGCCTTGCAAAGCCACAGAGGAATTGGATATTGGCAGTAGAAATGAAACTTGATAGGCTAGGGTCAGATGATTGAGGAAGAGGGTTCTCCCTTTTTGAGAACTGGGGAAGGCATGAGGAATGGAGAGAGGGGCCAGGAGGAGATGAGAGAGGAGGCTACAAAGGGGTGTAACATGAATAGTTTTAATTATAATTTATTCACATTACATCTTGATTGTTATCTCCTTGCTTGTATCTTCCTCTTCCCCCTACCTCCATCCCTCCTTCACCCTACTCTCCTCTCCTAGACCTCTGAAAGAAGGGGACCTCCTCTACCACCATATGACCACAGCCTCTCAGGTCTCATCAGAATGGCCTGCTCCCCCTTGATCTGTATGCCCTTGGGCCTCCAGAACAAGGGGAAGTGATCAAATTGGAGGCATCAGATTTCATGTCAGAGGCAATCCCGGCTCTCCCCACAACCTTGGAGAATGAGCTGTCCTTTCACTAGATCTGAACGGGGCGGGGCTCTCTAGGTTTACTGCATGTATTGTCGTTGGTTAGTGAAACACCAGCCTTGATGGTCTTGTGGGCCTCCTGAACTCTCTGGGTCCTTCTATCACCCCATTCTTCCATATCATGCTCACCTGGAGTCCAGCAGTGATTCCTAGCATCTACCTCGATCTCCTAGTGAGTGAAGATTCTCAGAGGACATCTATTTTGGGCTAATATCCACTTATAAGTGGCTATACCATGTGTGTTTTCTGGGTCTGGGTTATCTCATTCAGGGTGATCATTTCTAGTTCCATCCATTTGCCTGCAAATTTCAAGATTTCTTAGTTTTTAATAGCTGCATAGTATATTCCATTGTGTAGACTTACTACATTCCCTTTATCCATTCATCGGTTGAGGGACATCTAGTTTGTTTCCAGATTCTGGCTATTATGAATTAGGCTGCTATAAACAGAGTTGAGCAAATGTTCTTGTGTGGTGGAACATTTTTCGGGTATATGCGCAAGAGTGGTATGGCTGTGTCTTGAGGTAGAACTATTTCCAATTTTCTGAGAAAGGGCCAGATTGATTTCCAAAGTGGTTGTACAAGTTGGCACTCCACCAGCAATAAATTTTAAAAAGTTTAAAAAATTTTAAAAAGAAACAAGCAACAACAACAGAAAAGGAATTCAAAGACATTCTCAGGTACTGAGCAAAGTGGCTTTCAAAAGAATAGCATTTCAAATGAGTAATATTTTCTTCATATAGATTTTATTTCAAAACTGTGATTGAAGTTTGGTCATAATTGTTAAGAAAATAATAAATTAAAGTAATTAAATATTATTTAGTAAGTAGTTATATTAATGGTTTACATATATATTTTAAATATATATAACTTTATTAAAAGAGAATTTAATTAATATCGCCCTGATACTCAATGTATATTTTGCATTCTCCTTTTCCCATCAATAATTGAGATTATATTTTACTCTGCCATAATGTAATTTTACATTGCAACATTGAAACTTGAGAGTACTATAAGAAAGGGCTATTTTGAATTTTCCATTCTTATGATTATTGAAAACCAATATGAAGAGTGGAATAGTGCATTAATAATTTAAGACATTATTGATTGAAAATGCATTTCTTTTCAATAAAAGATTCATTAAGAATGAACTAAATTAACCTATTTTTTAACCTGACCCTGTCCTCTGGACACTGTACTGTAAATCACACAGACTGCCATAAGCATTTTGCTTATGGGTTCGAGCCACACTCAGCTTTACCTGAATGAAGTTTCATCCTTTACCACTTTTGTCCAGGAGGCTTCTTTTATTTTGATTAGCTAATATAAAACAGCATACATTCTAACTCCCAGATATACTGATGTTAAGTGATGGTACATTTTCGGGAGAAAGTTGACTCCTGTCCTGTTTAAGTTACTGTAAACTGTAAATGAGGCTGTCTTCAGCTTTATTACTGTTAGTGCATTGCCCATCCAGCTTGGCATTGCTCACCGTTATTTTATTACTTTAATTTCATAATTGTGTTATGAAATGCCACGCACAGACCACAATATAATATAAAGCACATTTTAATAGGAGTATAAATCACCAGGGAACAAAACCTTTTGGAAGATAATCTCCTAGAAGGCTTTAATTTCACACTTTAGAGTACTTAAGTATTTTTTTTGTTGTTGTTCCATTTTAACACAGTTGGTGATAGTCAGGAAGCAAAATGGTAGTGGTTTAAAGAGAGGGAGTATACAGGTGTTAACTTTCTCAGAATATATTGTGAACTAAAGGAGATGGTGCTCACAAGCAAATTAGTAATGTTTCCTCCTCAACTTCATGGGTGATTCATAAACCTATATAAGGAGCCTTGTTTTATGGTAGAAAAGGGCAGAAGTAGGCATGAGCTTCTATCTAGTAGAAATGACATTAACTAAGCCAATGGTGTTCAGTAGGCTCAATCTACCTTATAGAGCACTTGCATGCCAGTCATTTTCTTCATGTAAGTCAATCCGGGAAACCTAGCTGCCAACAACAACAAAACCGAGGGAAAGGACCATTTTTGTATATTATAATGCCTGTGGACACTATATCATTTTAAAATATCATTTTTAAGCTTTCAACTTTTAATAGTACTATTTTAACAGTACTATTTCAGTTCAGTAAGTAAGAGGAGATAGGAGGCTTCCCTAGGATTAGGGAACTTTATAGTGAATTTCAGGGAGTCCTAAGGTGAGCCACAAAGCATTTGATGACCAACTGATTGACAATGGAACCCCATATGCTATAGTGCACCTCATGAAGTACTGTTAACACGCATCACGGACTGATCATAGGAGTAATTGCAAACTAGTTGTCACTTTTCTTATTTTCCATGTTGTATGTGGAACAAAGAGACTTAGGAAATTTGTCCATTTTTTCATTTCTCCTGCTCAGAAGTCAAAGTTTGACCCAACCAAACTCTGAAAATTCTTTTTTTTTTTTTGTCAACTTCCATTATTTATATAGACACTGCAAACCACGCATGACTTTCAGGCTCACTCTTAAATCCAATTCCCTATGCTTACTCAACTTTCTTCTACCTCAAATTATAGCATATGGTGTCATTTTTTCAGGTCAATGCTTCTACAGTTACATGTTTCTCTACTCATTCTTTGTTGGTTCCTGAAATCTGCACTTCCTTGTAGACACTGCAACATTACTGGTTTGTTTCCAATGGCTTGCTCAGCCAGCTTTCTTATAGAACCCTGGGCCATCAGCCCAGGGATAGCACTGGCCACCATGAGCAGGGACCTCTCCCTCCAATTAGGTATTGAGAAAATGCCTTACAGCTGGACTTCACGTTTCTTCAACTGAGGCTCATTCCTCTCTAATAACTCTAGCTTGTGTTTAAATTGACTCACAAAACCATCCAATACAACCAGCTAGTACACCATATACATGTAGGGCTGTAATAATGAGAGATGGGGCCATGAATTTGAAAAAGAAGGAGGAGTGTATTGGTTGTTGTGTAGAAAGAAATGTAATTATATTATTATGTGAAAAATATTAGTTGGTGTGAAGAAAGATGTAATAATATTATAATGTGAAAAATATTGGTTAGTTTGTAGAAAGAAAAGTAATTATATTATAATGTGAAAAAAGTTTTGTCAAAAATTTGAACCAATTGATTACTTAGCATTTATGAAATTGATGGTTATATTTTAAAGCAAAAGATATGAAAAATAAGTCAAATGATGTGATTCAAGCTTAAATCTATTTTTCCCTTATATATGCAAGAATACAGAATGTCTCCTAGTAAAGAAATACTGCCTGTCATTTTCTCCTGTCTGAATGAAAGAAAACCTGAGTTACCACTGGAGTTAGTAATTATGGCATGTCAGAAGTTACACTAAACTTTGTTGTCTAAACAAGCAATTGTGAATAGAATCTAATAATGTTATTTTATAAAAGCATATTACTGGAGAGGAAAATAATATTTTATGTATCCATGTTTTACATCCCTTAGTTCCTTTCTTTCTATCTCCTATATCTTTTTTCTTTTCTTCTCTTTTGAATGCTATGGATATTTTGGAAGACAGCTCTCAACTTGATCAAAATTAGCATTCTCTTAAGAAAATATAGTCAACAGAGGAAAGTGATCCATGATGAGAAGTGATACCCATTAGTGTGGATACACTTTACCTTTTCAAAAGGAAACTATTGTTTATATCATCATGATCATGACCATCATCTGTGGTGGTGTTATTTGTTTAGCTACCTATATAAGAATATGTGTGTGGAAGGGAGTTTCTGTTTGCCATGGTGCACTTATGGAGGTCTGAGGACAACTTTGGGGAATTGGTTCCCTCGTGCCATATCAATATGGACTCTTTTGATCAAACTCAAGTCTCTAGGCTTACATATTGAGCAACTAAACCTACTGAGTTACCTCATGTGTTCTCATTTTTGAAGGAAGGACAGTTTGTTTACTGAAAGACAAAAACTTATCAAATTTTGTTCACTCATGATAAAAAGATTTTTATAGCTAATAAATAATTAGATGGAATTTTTCCAGTATTTGCATTTAATTATATATACAGTAATTTATCTTTACCATTTTTTAAAACAGTGGAGTCTGGTACAGGAAATTCTTCAGTCTAGCCTGTTCTCATAGCTTTAAAGTGAGAATGTCAATAAGCATAGAGTTATAATTACAAAGCTTACAATTTTCAAGTCAAGATATCTGTAGAACTTTATTCTTCCAGTAGAATATAAGGCAAGTTTAGATAACTGTCAACAAATTTTGGCATTTTTGCCCTGTAGATGCTTGATTTAAATCTCTGACTGACAGCCATACTCTAATTATCTCAGTTTATCAATTTCTGAAGTTTTATCTTCTTTATAAAAAGTCCAATTAATGGATTAAATGTGCATCAATCTAATGCAAGATTAGTTTCTCAGATACTATAATCAATAAGGTGAATGTAAGTAGCATTCAAGGTGTTGGGTGTTATAAATTGAACATTTGCTCAAGGGCCACAGTTCAGTCTAGGGCCCTGTAATATGTGGAATCAAATGAGAATTCAAGAATCTTCTTGATCGATAGTTTCACTTTGTTTTGATTATGTGTGTATGATTTTTGTCTGCATGCATGTGTGTAAATTAAGTGCATCTTTGATGCTCAAAGAATCCAGAAGAGGCTCTGATCCTTTAGAACTGCAGTGACAGATAGCTGTGACTCTCCAGTGGGTGCTGGAAACTGAACCTAAATCTTCTACAAGTATAGAAAATTTTCTTAACTGCTGAGGCAACTCTCCAGGGCCCTATGTTAATGTCTTTAATCTCATGAAAGTGGAAGAGAGTAGCAATTTTCTACATTATGTGAACTGCCTGATTTTTTCAGTGGATGTCAAAGCTACTTCTTTTGAATGATAACTCACAATGAATCCCCCTCATAATTCACAGAAAGATATGTTTCTTCAGTATGTGTTTGAAGAATCTTGCGATGAAGGCTAATGTTCTTTTCAATTTATAGTCTTTTACTGTTTACTTTCCACATCATAATTAATATGCAACATATGTGAGAAATAAGGTTTTCTGTTGATCATATATTGTCTGTTATGTTGAGAATTGTCTGTGCTGTGACATGGTACCTATGGTAGTCATTCATTAAATTATCTCAGTGAGAGATACGGAGGAAATTAATAACCCTGATGAATGTGAGAAATGACAATCTCTACACACATGATGACTGTTGTGAGCTGGAGGTGGAATGAGGAAGAGAGATGTGTCAAGGATGACACTACATGACTTGCTTGAGTGACAGAAGAGATCAAACTGTCATTTATTTAGAAGAGGAGGAATACTGAAAAAATGTTTTGAGGGAGAAGCTTAAGGCATAATTTTGGATTGATTATGTTTAAAACTCATTAGACTACCAGAAGGGTATAACCAGAAGGAAATTAGGCATTACAATACAAAGTACACACACACACACACACACACACCCCAAGCAAAACATAAAGTTTTACATTGGTTAATTATTAGCACAAAGATGATATTTATAGCCCTAGAGCTGTAAAGTCATCAAATTTGCCAGTATAAACATAAGACATAAAGTAGTGTTAATCATCAGACAGAACTTAGCCTCCATCAAGGATAAAGAACATTATTTAACCAGGAGTGCCTCACTACAGTGAACGGCCTTAGTGAGAAGATGCTTGGTGGCATTGTGCTAAATGATGAAAAATGGAGTGCATTTTTCAGAGATGTGAAAATTTGCAAGGATATATTCAACCATCTATTCAGCAGAGGGTTGGAAACCTTGACAGAAACTTAGAAAAGAGAAAAAGTTCAAACTCCAAAAGATCATAGCAAAGCAGTTTCAGGAGTGATGACAAATTGAGCTATGTTGTAGGATTGAACAGCAATAGCAACAACAGTGGGCATGGGGAAGGTGGATGGGCAGAGACTACCTCTGACAAGATCTCTTGTGCCCAGGACTTGATTACCCCACCTTGACATAGAGCCCTGTGGGAACAGAGAAGAGGGGGATGCAGGCTGTCCAGATGGGCTGTGTTCAGATGATGGGGGAGGATACCACCTGTCAGAGGCCTAGGGGAAAGAAATTGGTGTTAAGAGTGGTGTTAAGAGTTTACATAACATCCAGATGTTATGTAAATTAATAATAATAATTAACAACAACAACAACAATAATAATAAATAAAAATTAAAAAGGAAAAAATAGGCTAGGAGCAAGCAGATAGTAGTAATTATGTTTGAAAAAATAAGCTATTCATATTAAATTAGGAGGACATTCTAATGATAACAACCCCAGAAACTCCTACAATATTAGGAATATACTTAAATGAAGAGGCACAGGCATTAAAAATGATAAAAATCAGTGATAACAATTGATGAAAAGTAAAAAAAAAAAAAAAACAAGTGAGAAATATACTTATGAGTAGAAAGCTCTATATGTATATATAGCTAAAAACAGCAATGGATTTAAAATATCTGCACTGTGAAATTTTTTTATTAACACAACATGATTATGAAGGGGCTCATTGGGCCACTACTCCTCATCTCACCTTCGCTAAGATGTGGTGAAAATTCTGAGAGGTAATTATAATGGTAAGTGTTTGGACCTTCATAGGATTATAGTATACTTTGTGTCTGCTTTTTATGTCCTGGACCCGAGTCGAGCAGCTCTAGTCACCAACTGATCTTTAATGATATGCTGCAATCCACAGAGAGCTAATGATAGGACTGCCCATGTTCATGGGAAGAATAAGTTTGTTTGTTTGTTTAACCCAATAAGCTTTTTCTTTTAAAACCTTACTATCTTGAGTATTTTTTATAATAAAGGAAACCCGAATAGCACACAGATTTACCATTTCTTCCCATACATAACTGATACACTTCCAAGAGTATTTAAAAATTCTTACAATAAAACAGAAGCAAAAAGGAACATGAATTTTAAAATAACATTAAAAATCATTAAAATATACACTCTCCAGGTCTAGCCTATGGAGCTGATTTGGACATCATTCTAGAATAATTCTAGAAGCATTGGGATCTCTTATTTTAAACTATAATACAAAGCTATGGTAATAAAAATATTGTGTGTTTTTACAAATATACAGTAACCAATGGAATAGAATAGTCTAGAAATAAGAATATACATGTTCAATTTTTCACAAGTTTCAAATATAACCAATGGAAAAAAGATAGTATTTTCAATAAAGTATTTGGAAAGCAAGATATCAACATGGATAGCCAACAAAATTAGGTGTTGTTACTCAGGATACATCTTCTGTATTGTGAGACAAGGTTTCTCAATGTACAGAATTTCACTGATTAGTCTGAGTAGCCAACAAACCCCAGAAATCTGCCTGTTTCTGCCTGTTCAGCAACAGTTTTATAAACAATACCTTCTCTTTTCTCTTAGGTACTAGAGATTGTATTAAGGTGCTTATATTTGTACAAGCGCCTTATTGACTTAAATATCACAGGCTACTAACATATATTTGAAGTAATGAAAATGGTAGCCTTCTTCACATGTTCCTCATTGAAATCACGAATCACATTTTCTCACGTAAAATACAAATTTACACATGCACACACCTTTAATTTATGATGTAAAAAAGAATATTGCCGTGTACCAATGTTTAGACGAGTGAGGACATTTAAAAAGTGCAACTTGTACTATATAGCAATCAGATAACTATGCTGTGCTGAAACTGAAACGTACTGTAAACAGACACCTGTCATAATAGCTAGCCTCTATGTTAGATTTCTTTTGTCCTTCCTGAATTGTACTGCCTTAAAACTAAACAGAGGTTCAAATTCATACTGACAGTACAGCATACATCATACCCATCAACTCACCTAATAGCTACGCTATAACTATATCAATGCTGCCTAGTATCACATTAACTCTTGCCAGCTTGTCTATTATTTCCCTTGATTAACTGAAAACCCAAAGAACGTTAAGTACATTACCTGTTTTCAAGCCAAGCTTCTTTCAAAGTCTAAGTTCTATTATTGATTTCTAGGAATTACATCTGGATTTTTACATTTATCTTTATTAAATGCCATCATTTCCCTCTACCTGATTGTCCTTTGAAATTCATTGTGGTCCTTCAGTCGGCAATTAGATAAAATAGCCTTGGTTCCAAACCTGCCTATCATAATGTTCTACTTGTAGGTTTCTAGGACCCTCTGGATCCTTCTACTTTGCTATTCTCCCATGCTTCTCTCATCTAGAGTCCCAATAGGATGTCCTCCCCTCTGTCCCAGTTTCCTGGTAAGTGAAGGCTTTTGTGGGACATGCCCCTTGGGCTAGTATGCAGATATAAGTGAGTATATACCGTTTGAGTCTTTCTGCTTCTGGGTTAACTCACTTATTATGATCATTTCTAGTTCAAATCATTTGTCCACAGGTTTCGGGAATTTTTTGTTTTTAATAGCTGAGTAGTATTCCATATCTTTATCCATTCTTCTACTGAGGGACACTTAGGTTGTTTCCATGATCTGGTTATTATGAATAAGGCTGCTATGAACATGGTTGAGCAAATTTTCTTGTTGTGTGCTGGAGCATCTTCTGGGTACTCTGGTGCCTCATATATAACCACGTCCCTTGGATGGGGAGACCTGGTGGCACTCAGAGGAAGGACAGCAGGTTACCAAGAAGAGACTTGATACCCTATGAGCATATACATGGGGAGGTAATCCCCTCAGGAACAGTCATAGGGGAGGGGAATAATGGGAATATGGGGGAGGGAGGGAAGAATGGAAGGATACAAGGGATGGGATAAACATTGAGATGTAACAAGAATAAATTAATTTAAAAAATTTAAAAAGGCCTTAGTTTTAACAAGATACCAAAGGAAAGCTGAGAAGCATACTTTAATCGCCCTTTCGAAGTAATCAATAACTATGATTACAAGAGATGAGATCTACTGTGATCTGTTGGAACCTCTTTCAAGATAACATGAATTCAATGAGAATTAAGTCATGGTCATTCATCACTATATTTCTTATTTTTGCTTTTTAAGGGCATGGATGTTCTGTATAGATATATGTCTAGTAATACTGTGAATGCATGGTTCCCATAGAAGTTAGAAATGGGCAGTGGATTCCTTGGTCCTGGAGTTAGTAGGAGTTGTAACTCCCATGTGGGTGCTGAGAATTGAAGTCAAGTATTTTTTTAAGAAAACAAAGTGCTTTTGTCACGTAAGCCATCTCTCCAGCCCCATGAGATAGTGTTTCTTGGAGAAAATATAGGAAAACATTTAGAAACGTAAGTAAATTCTGATATTTCCACTTTGAAATAATGAAGATTTATATTAGTAAATGTAGAGATGATAATATAATAAATGCATTTTACAAAAAAATTATTCCTACAACAAGCAGCTATCAATATTTGATTAATCTGAACACAGGCTATTCGCTCAAATACTCTATATATCTTGCGACTGTATAGCAGCAACTCATTAGGAGCAAATGTGTATGTAGATTTTTAAAAGTGAGTACCTTTTGAGACACTCATCAAAACTTTAATATGGGGAATAACATGTGAACTCAGATATCTGCCCCTTAACTGATAACAGTGTGGGAAAACTACTATCACCTCATAAATTCAGCTCCTCTAAAACAATACGTGATGAACTGATCTGTGTAATTTTACTCTTATATAACATTATTATGAATATTTTCACATAAATAACATCTTAGTATACTTCATCACATAGCTTTTAATAAAAGTAAAATTTAAAATATAATATGTAAACAGTTTTTCTTTTTAGAATTTTCTACTTCTTAGTGTAGCATACATGAAATATGAGATAATGAAAACCTACAACATAGCCTTCAGAAACCACTAACTTTCTATATATACTGCATGGCCTCATTTTACCAATAATTTATCTCCTAAGTTTGTTTATACTTAACACATGTTTATTTTGATATACTATTTTATAATCAGCTTATTTGGATTTGGATTTTGGAAGTGACCCATGAATAGTTGGTATGACTGAGTTAGTTCCTATATTCTGGAATCTTCAAGTTGCCGATTCATAAAAATACAATAAAGTAGCTTCATAGAGTTGAGTTGTGAATAAACTAAAGGATTTACAGATTAATCTGAGAATAATTTTAGGTAAAGATACATATACAGCTCTGTATATACAATGTCAACATTGTCTTAAAGACTATTTCCCTAAAAGCAATATTATGCAAAATAATAAAATACATTCTTTTCAATTATGAAAACATGTACAAAATTTCTCAACATATTATTTAGGTAGATTAATTACTATTCTTCAGAGTAAGATTCATTTAGATGATTTCATATAAATCAATCTTTTAGAATTTTATTGCTTGGTAAGAATTTATTTATGGATGATTTACTAGAAGTTATATGACATATGTAGGGTATTATTCCCAATGTATATCATATATATATCATATTTATATTCATTTTTGAACCATTATTCTTGTAAATATAAATTGTCTCTCTATTTGTAACATAAAATTTGAAAGAAAAATCCATTTTGAGACCTACATATGTTATGCACATTTTTGTATTAATAATTATAGGAAATAAATTTAGGCAAATAAAAAACAAAGTCATGGGAAAAAATATTGATACTATGTATTTTTCAATTAAAATAACATGTAATAGTGTGATATTTTTAATTTTTTTACAAATAAATGAGGAAAAAATTTAGTGTTGCAGGAAGACCTGACTAAACATTGCTGTTACAGAATCCATTTCCTGCTGGACAATTCCCAAGGAAAGTTATATGAAGATTATGTCAGAACTAGGAGTTGCATTTGCCAGCATGTTAGAAGCCAACAAACCAATTAACGATGGGAAGAGCTATTACTTAGGGAGACAAAACAGGTGGGAATGTTGCTGATAAACTAATGCTCCACTGTTAAATGAAGGAAGCGTAGATCCTCACAGTCTTGCCTTGATGTCACCCTTTCTTTCTTTCTTTCTTTTTTTTCCTAATTCATAGAAAGTCTAGCCATGCATTTGGGTTTTGAATGACCTATGGATATAATTTGCTGTAATGACAAGATAAATGATGATACTTCCGTTTGGTCTACCCTAAATGATTTTTTAAAACCAGTCTATAAACAGTATTAAATCTTCTACGGGAAACATTTCTCTTTCATTCCATATTTTAACCTCATTTGTTAGAGATGAGTTTCTTATTTTTTCATAAATTCAAGTAGCGTGTTTCTGTTAAAGTACAAGATATTGCGATACTGCATGGAGTCAAACAGTTACTAAGGAACAGGAATTCCCTAGTCTTAAGTTTTATTTTTCTTTCATAGGATTAACTGTTGCAGAAATGCAATGTTGTCATATCAGTTCATTTTAGAAATCCAGTTTTGCTTGCATTTTACTAGATGTATGAAAAAAAATAAAGGCTAGTGAGTAAGTTGACAGCTCATGGCTTATACTCAGTTTGCTTTAGATTTGAACTTTTTCTTCACTAGTAAACAACTACATTGTACTGCCTGTCCTTTCTGCAGCTCAATTCCCTCCTTTATATAACTAAATCACCACTTCATGAAGTTGTTTTAATGATGCCATGTGTTAATTCATATGAGATGTTTAGATCCAATAATGATAGCAATGTATGAATAATAATAATAATAGATACATAGATAGAAAGATAGATAGGTAGGTAGATATATAGATAAATAGATAGGTAGATAGACACATAGATACATAGATAGATAGATACATAGATAGACAGACAGATAAACAGATAGATAGCATGTATAGTTTTCTGTGCCTATATTAATTGGAAAAGTGAAAACGTGGCCCGAAAAAAACTATTAATTTTTAGGGTGTGCTTTAAGGACGCTTATACAACATTATTTTGACATAGAATCTGTTGAAGTCAGTGCCATTCTGATCTCACAGGTCAATACAGACACTAGGGAATATCAAGAGAGTTTAACGGAGAAGTAGATGGTCAAGCAGCAATATTCATATCCAGGACTTTTGGTGTGTTTTGTGTGGCTTCTCATTAGTAAAAGCTGAGTTACACTCTAACATAATAAAGTACCTGCTAAAAGTCCTAACTGATGTTTATTTCACATGTTAAAAAGCTCTTTTGAAACTTCCAATTTAAGTAGTAGTTTTTGCCAGTTGAAAAGATATCTGTTAGTTCATATTTCATGTTCTTAAATAGAAAATATGCTGTTCACGGGTAGTTATGACCTTCTTTTTCTTTCGTACTAGACTGTAATCACCAAGTGTCACATCACTGCCCTCTGAAGGTGGCACATTATGTCTTGTGAATTTTGTCAGTTTTCTTCTTCTTCTACTGCAATAAGAAACTAGGTTCTATATCTCATGGCTTACACCCTCTACAACCACCAATAATTATTAAAACAAGGAGCACTGATATTCTTCTTAAATAGTATCCAATCACGTATTTTCCAGACAAAAATGAGATGCATAGAGGAAGAAAAATGTATATGTATACATAACACACATATATGTATATATATACACATTCATTATATAATTAATTTATGTGTATATGTAAAATACGTTATTATATATAATGTATATATTAGTTTAAGTATATAAAATAAGGAATGGATGAGTGCCAGTTTCACGGGTGTCCTTTCATATCATGTTCCATTTACAGTTTTTGGAAGACACAGATCAGTACTGTACCTATTCTAGCTTGTCAATTTGCCAAATGAAAGTATAAAAAGCCCTTGAGGAAACTTAGAGTGAGGCTGCACTGACATGACTGCAAAGACTGACATGATTGCATGCAGCATCTGTTCTTCCAAGATTGACTGTTGTGTCCAGTCAAGCAGCTTGGACATGGAGATTCATAATTAAGCACCATCACTTTGGTCTTAGTTACTGGACAGTCTTCTGAGCACTAGCCTCTGCAGGTTTCTTGTCTACTTATGTTTTGAAAGAAAACAAGCAAAGCCAGGAAAATTTTAATGTTTTAGTTGATATCCAGTAGAAGAGTTTTCAAGTTCTTAAATTAACAAATGCTTTGAGTGCTATTTTCTAAAAAGAATAATTTATTTTTCTTAGCAAGATTAAAGAATGTGTGGGAGCTGCATATCCTTTGAATAAAATAAATCTTGGTTTAGCATGATCTTCATCAAAATTTATCATTGGATTGTTTGACTTTTTTCACTACTAGATGTTAGTATAAGGCTTTTCAGACTTTTTAGGGGATTTCTCAATCTTCACTTTCTCAGGAACTAGTTGGAACCAGAAACAGTGTTTTCATTTGTAATGGTGTTTTACAAGAGGGAATGTAAATCCCAGCTGTGTGACAAGGAAAGATGTGACAAGATTTCTAAGTATGAGGTAATTAGGAAATGTTGGGAGCATTGGAAAGCAAAACAAAACAAAACAGCTGAGAAATGTTTAGAGGCAGTCCCATGCAGTCTGCTGCTGTCTCTGATGTTTATGGTCTGTGTCACAGAAAGGGAATGTTTAGGAAAGAAAATCTTATTGTAGTGAACATTTTGGGTCTTCCAGGATTGGATGATGTTACATTTAAACCCATTGTATTAATATTAAGAGGGAAATTTATGGCATACCCAGATTTTCTGAAGACCAGTGTATAACAGACATACCTATGTATTGTAAGTATTATCATAATCTTTATCTGGAAAATTCACATAAAATAATTAATAAATAATAAGTAGTATTTATCCATACAGATTAGACCTACAAGATAAATTGTGTGTGTTTAATGAGACTAGGCTAGTGAGTTTAATAAAAAAAAATTGACTATTTACAAACCATTTACATGATTATTATTTGTTGAAAAATAATTTGTGGATTACTTGTAGTATGTTATGAACTACTTTTATGACGTAAGCAGAAAATAAAACTAGACTGTATCCCAGTCGTTGGCCTACACGTATATTACCAATTAAATTACTCAAGATAAAATACAAATAAACAGTATTTCTGAAAATTACCAAAAAGCTAGGGACACAGTTTTGAATTCTATCAAAATTGTGAGTGAGAATTGGACATAAGATTTGAAGGAGTATAGATCTGCTCTCTAAGTGGCTTGCTCAGTACAAGGGGCTTTTATTTTTTAGCAGTCTGTACTGAGAAAATCTCATCTATCACTAATACCACATTCTTGATATAGAACTTTCCAGAGTTTTAAGAACTCTGGGAAATTAAATAGGACTACTATAAATAATGCTAAAGAACATATTTATTTGTTTGTTTTTTATTAACCAAAAGTACATACAGGTAAAATTAACTATTGAAGATATGATAGTTAAGAGATTACTTATTTTTACTATTCCTTGTATGCTCAAATTTTGAATTATTTTTTATTATATAAGATATAATATAACTGTATGGTAGAGTTTTCAGAAGTCTTACACCTAATAACAATTAAAAAAAAAAAGAATTATCACCAATTATTTTCTAGAGTGTTCATAGCAATTAGCTGCATTGTTTTCATTGTATATTATGAAAGAATTTCATAAACTCCACATTTTGATCATATTTGTTTGTCAGCTCTATTCTGAAGTTTAGTTTCTTCAAAGCTGTATAATATTTATCCAGTTATAAACATTGTAGCTTATTTAAATGATTTTAAGAGAATGTTTCTTTCTCCTGTTCATTCTACTTCAGGAATTCACTTCTGTACTTTTACTCCTCTTTGTTAAGAACTGAAATTCTGATATACCGTTTACTTCAAGCTATTACTTAATCTGCCACTTCCATACCTTCACAGATTGGATCACCCATCATAAAGGTCCTGGATGAGGTTCAAAAAACTGTTATTAGCCATGGCTTTGCAGTGAACACGAATTTATGTCCAAATTTGTTCTCTTCATCCTGAGGCCCACAAAGCCATTGTGAGCAGTTCATGGAGATGTTACGCACGTGTTCAGTTTGTGTCACAGCTGACCAAGGCATCTCAAATTAGAAGAATCCTGATATTTTTAGGGAAATGACAGGAAAAAAAAATCTTGCTCAACCGTTAAGCCCGGTGTATGAATGCTGGGGGAAGGGGTTTACAAATTACATTTTTATTTTCATAGACTGAAGATAAACCAACTTTCTTCCCTCAAGAGAAGCAGTCTTTCTAGATGTCACAACAGTACAAAATGTAAACAGAAAGCCTGAATGAAGCATTTTCATGAAAACAAGAGGAAAGCCTATGTGGAACGGCTTTCAATAGGCTTGTTACAAGACTGCTGTTAAGAGTTCTCAACTTGTGTCTTCACGTAATTCTTTTCATGTAGAGAAAAGAGAACAATATAGAATGATCCAATTTATTGGGTCAATATGCTTTCTTCCTTTCTACTAGATGTTCTTTCCTAAAGTGATCACGGAACACCTCCTATTCAGTCTCCTGTTAGAGAAAGCTATCCTGAAGAAAGGGATTCTTGTGTTTAATTTGACGTATAGTAACAGAGTTTTAAATCAAAAGCAGTGAGATTGCAATATTTTTCCTTTCTAATATGTCTTTTGTATTTAGTTCCTTGATTAATTTTAGGATTTTGTTTATAGTTCTGTTTTGTGTGTGTGTGTGTGTGTGTGTGTGTGTGTGGATTCTTAGACGGATATGAATTGAATACACCATTAAAAGTAGTATTTGCAATTTATCGAGACTAAAAACCTTGATCCACAATCTTGCGTATTTTTGCATCTAAGTGTCACTTCTCTTATGGCAATATTTTCTAATGTATATTCCTCAAATATTTATTTCCTTTCAATCAATACATTTTAAGTATTTTCTCCTTTTTGATACCACTGTAAATAGCTTGACTGTACACCATTAGTTTATAGAAATAAATCTAAATTGTGCCTGGAATTTGAGCCTAGTATTTTACTGAATTTATTCAGGTCAACAGTGTGTGTGTGTGAGTGTGTGTGTGTTCTTTAAAATTGTTCCTACATAAGACCTTTCAGTTTGAAAACAAGTGTTTTATATATTTTGTAAATCATGCATCATTTATTTATTCTTTTTTTTACATTATTTTTTTTTATTAATTTATTCTTGTTACATCTCAATGTTTATCCCATCCCTTGTGTCCTCCCATTCCTCCCCCCCCCATTTTCCCATTATTCCCCTCCCCTATGACTGTTCCTGAGGGGGATTACATCCCGCTATATATTCTCATAGGGTATCAAGTCTCTTCTTGGCTACTTGCTGTCCTTCCTCTGAGTGCTACCAGGTCTCCCCCTCCAGGGGACATGGTCAAATGTGAGGCACCAGAGTATGTGAGAAAGTCGTATCACACTCTCCACTCAACTGTGGAGAATATTCTGACCATTGGCTAGATCTGGGAAGGGGTTTAAAGTTTACCTCCTGTATTGTCCTTGGCTGGTGCCTTAGTTTGAGCGGGACCCCTGGGCCCAAATCTGCCTATCATATTGTTCTACTTGTAGATTTATAGGACCCTCTGTATCCTTTTATTTTGCTGTTCTCCCATGCGTCTCTCATTTAGAGTCCCAATAGGATGCCTTCCCCTCTGTCCCAGTTTCCTGGTAAGTGAAGGCTTTTGTGGGACATGCCCCTTGGGCTAGTATGCAGATATAAGTGAGTATATACCATTTGATTCTTTCTGCTTCTGGGTTAACTCACTCATTATGATCATTTCTAGCTCAATCCATTTATCCACAAATTTCGGGAATTCCTTGTTTTTAATAGCTGAGTAGTATTCCATAGTGTATATGTACCACAGTTTCTTTATCCACTCTTCTACTGAGGGACACTTAGGCTGTTTCCATGTTCTGGCTATTATGAATAAGGCTGCTATGAACATGGTTGAGCAAATTTTCTTGTTGTGTGCTGGAGCATCTTCCAGGTATATTCCAAGGAGTGGAATAGCTGGGTCTTGAGGAAGCCCTATTCCCATTTTTCTGAGATAGCACCAGATAGATTTCCAAAGTGGCTGTACTAGATTGCATTCCCACCAGCAATGAAGGAGTGGATTAAAGACCCCAACATAAAACCAGAGACACTAAGCCACTTAGAAGAAAAAGTGGGAAAGAGCCTGGAACATATTGGCACAGGAGACAAGTTCCTGAACAGAACACCAACGGCCCAGGCCTTAATGTCAACCATTAATAAATGGGACCTCATGAGGCTGAGAAGCTTCTGTAAGGCAGGAGACACTGTCAAGAGAACAAAGCGACAGCCTACAGACTGGGAAAAAATCTTCACCAACCCTACATCTGACAAAGGTCTAATATCCAAAATATATAAAGAACTCAAGAAATTAAACACCACCAAACCGAATAACCCAATTGAGAAATGGGGCTTGGAACTAAACAGAGAATTCTCAACAGAGGAGTATCAAATGGCTGAGAAACACTTAAAGAAATGCTCAACCTCCTTAGTCATCAGGGAAATGCAAATCAAAACAACTCTGAGATTCCATCTTACACCCATCAGAATGGCTAAGATCAAAAATTCAAGTGACACCACATGCTGGCGAGGATGTGGGGAGAGAGGAACACTCCTTCAATTATTTATTCTTAATATCGAATATGGCAAAATTTTCTAGTATTGTGTGTCATACAAGTGATGGAAGAAGACATGTTTCTTTTATTGCTATTCACATGGGAAAACTTCGTGTTTCCTACTTAATACTGTATTGTTTTGTGTTGTATTGCTAAGGCTTGACTTTTTCAAGGGCTTCCTGTTATTGTTGTGTGAAGAGTGGTATGAAAGGAGTAGAAACAGACATTCCTATTTGGAAATAATTAATGTATCTGCCGCTATTTTGTTTAAGAATATGAAAATGAGTAGAAGGAATACAGATTTTGTTTTTTATTTCTGTTGATACCTCTTTTCTAGCAGGGTGCTGGTTGGCATGAATTGTAGATGTCCCAACGTCCATTAACCACATGTAGACATGTAAGTTAATTAAATTCATCAAAATTACAAATTTGCTTGCTCCTTGCTCTGGCTGGCCTATTTGCCAGTTTTCCTCAGCCACATGTGGCTAGTGGCAACTAAATAGAGTAGAAATGTGGAATTTCATAAATGAAGAAAATTCTACTGACCACAGCCTCCAGGGTATACATATTTGTATCTGTGATTATTATCTTATTGACTAGTAAGAGAAAACTGCTTTAAATGAAGAAAGAAGCATAAAAATTAACTATAGACTAGTAACATTATCTTACTAACACATCATCCTTAAAACACTATGTGTCAATACAAGTTAGAAGTGATTTTTAACCTTCGCTCAACCTGACCTAAGCATTTGGTGAAGGGCAGCTTGGGTATGTCTATGATTGTGTTTCCAGAATATATTAACAGAGGATGAAGTAACTACTATCTACACAGGACAGCAGAGTATAAACTGGGGCCCCAACTGAATAAATTAGGTAAAGGAGGAGGCACAACAGGCTATCACCTTCCCTGTTCCAACTTGTCCCAGTAGGACCTGTGCTGCAGGGCCAGGCTCTCATTGCTCAGGCCGACTGACCACTCAGGGTGCATAAATGAACATATGGTTGTCTTCTCCTTGTTCCTGTCTTGCATTCTGACACAGTGATGAAAGGTCCCTGGAGTGTGGTTGTATACATTTTATTTTGTTTTCTTTGTTTTGCAAGTCTGGGGTGTGCATGAACCTCAGAGCTTTCCACAGGCAGGGCTATGGTTAGTTAGATTTATTGTTAAAAAGTTACATTCAAGACAGTTTTTGCAACATTACTGCTAAATATTTAATGAGTGCTACTTCCCTGGTTTTTATTAAAATAAGAACCCAGATGCCATACATTCCTGGCAACCATCCTTTTCTTCACATAAATGATGGGGAGATGACATTTTTCACCGTGTGGATCATTATCAGAAAGAAACAAGCAAATGCTCAGCGATTTTTGTGACACATTCTGAATTCCTCCATAATCATACAGCAATATATGAAATCTTGTTATAAATATGCACAAAGATGGGAAAACCATTGATTTCACAATGTAATTTATTCATGAGTGCTATAAAATCTGAGTTAACTTCACATTTTAAATACGAAATCGGATCATGTGTATTTCCTGCAGTGCATAAAATATTCCACATGTGGTGATAATTTTACAAAATGTTTCTTAAGAACATTGGTTAGATGGAAAATTTTCAGGACACCCAAAGGTAACTGTTTTTATTTTTTATTTTTTAATTTTTAATTTGTTCACTCTACATCCCAACTGTAGCCCCCTCCCTCTTTCCCCACATCCTCTCCAGCATGTAAATCACTTCAGTTTTTTATCTTAGCCATTCTGAGAGGTGTAAGATGGAATCTCGGAATCCTGTTGAGTTGCATTTCCCTATGACTGACAGGGGATGTTAACACTCCTCTGTTGAGAATTCTGTTCAGTTCTGTAACCTATTTTTAAAACCAGATTACTTGGTTTGGTGGTATTTAATTTCTTGAATTCTTTATATATTTCGCATATTAGCTTTTGGTCAGATATGTAGGGTTTGTGAAGATTTTTTCCTTGTCTGTAGATTGTCATTTTTTTCTTTTGATAGTGTCCTTTGCCTTATTAATTTATTAATTTTTTATTTTAGAGCCTGAGCAATTGATGTTCTCTTCAGGAAGTTGTCTGCTGTGCTAATGAGCTCAAGGCTCTTTCCCTCTTTTTCTTCTAATAGATTTACTGTGTCTGGTTTTATGCTGAGATCATTAATCTACATGTAGTTTAGTTTTATGCAGGATGATACATAAGGGCCTATTTGCATTTTTCTACAAGTAGACATCTAGTTATACCAGCACCATTGATGAGTTTTATTTAGTCAACGAGATGAGTGCTGCAGATTCAGAACAGTGCTACTGATTGAACAGAATTTCTTCCCTCTTAAACTCTGGAGAGTAAAAACTATTGTCAAATATTATGAGTACAGAGACTCAAACTTACTTTGGTATTTAGATGCGGCTCTTTGGGTAACTAGGATTAGAGAGACGTCATCAGCAAGAATCTTTCATGAGTAAATATTGAGGACTTAGAGGGAGAAGACAAATCTTAAAGCATATAGGAATACTTCTTGTCTTGATATCTGGGACCTCTCCCTGTATGATTTCTGTTCATCTCCTCATCTTCCTGGCTTTCCAACTTTCATTCTTTAGCTCCTATCTTCTAATCCAATTCTGCCTCTCTTTATGCTCACTCTCTCTAGTCTCTCAACACTGAGCATGATTCAATCTTCAACAAAGTGACAGACAAAGGTACGTTAGAAAGAGTAAGTGCTTTGTGATTTCTGACTTCCATACTATTAGACATATAAAAATGTCTCAGTCTCTTGTGTTTCATTACAATAATGAGAAAGCCCTAATATGCTGACCTATGTATAAATCTTTCTGTATTAACTTCAGCCTGTTATAGTTAAACTACAGTAGTCTTGAACTCATTTGCAAACAACTGACTTATGACAAGGCTGCTAATAACACAAAAAGCTGCAGTAATGAATATTGTTGGTTAAACTGGCAAAAGAATGAAATTGGACTTTAATCTCACATCATATATAGAAGTAATATAAAAATTGATTAAAGACAGAAGCTTTAAAAGTATTTAGTAAAAGAAAATTACAGAGAAATTCCATAATGTTGAATTAGGAAATGTTAGTTTTTCATGAGAACCTCAAATACAGACAACAAATGTAAAATATACCAAAGTATCACATCATAACATAAAGGGTTTTTTGCATTGCCAAAACTGCATTGTAGTAAACATTCGTTTTATTTTTGCAAAACAAAATTAACAATAAATGTGAAAACTAAGCCTCCTGATAAAAAATGTGAAAACTATGAATCTTAGGTAATTTCAAAAAAATACAGTGCTCAGGAATTCAACAAAAAGGAAATAACTTGATTTTAACATACATTAAGATTTTGAATAGGTATTTCTCAAAAGAAGATGTACAAATGGAAACCTTATTGGGTTTTTCTTATCATTAATGAAATGCAAATTAAACTTACAATTAATCTCAACCCAAATGTTAACATGCCTGCTATCAAGTGTAATGGGTATCAATTCTTGCCAAAAATCTCAAGAAGAGGGGACACCCTGATATTAGTTATCTATGCATGTTGTACTGATTTAAGGCCTGGAAGAAGAACCCTGACTCCATTGCCTCTCAGCTAGGCCAGCATCTGATACAGTGCCCAAACACCTTTACTTATATGACTGCTGATTGAGTCTAGAGCTTTATACATGGAAGGCAAATGCTTTGCCATGACAATATATCCTGCCTAGTTAGGCAGGCAAGATCTTTCTGCATGCAGTGCCTACTTCCAAACATAGACCCTTCTTCTTCATCCTAATCAGGATTCAGGTTTACAATGTGTTCATGAATATTCAAATTTAGGAACTCTCCCGCCTTTTGAGAGTTGTTCTAAAGCCATTGTTGCCATTTTATTTTCTGGCCAGGACTTTTTCATTTTGCTTTCCTTTTATACATATTCTAATATGCCTATGGCTTATTTAGAACTTTATCTCCTCCTATAGTTGGTTTTGAGGATTACTTATTCTTAGAAAATCCCATTTATCTAACCTTTCAGGTTTGCTTATTCAAAGTTATATAAGCAATTTTTAATATTTCTAAAAATTAGTCTGTCTCTATGGTTATTTTATTTTTGGATTATGATTTCATGTTTTTGTATTTTGATTAGGTTACCTAAACCTTTATCCATTTAATTTATATTTAAATAACCAGCTTAAGAAAAATATTTTTTATGTATATACACAAGCATTTATTACCTAAATGAACTCTCTGACAACATAAAGAGGAGGGAAACAGCATGCACCCTTTTTGCAGTAACTCAAGGAGAAAATTGAGTGCAGTCAGGGCAAGAAGTATGGTATTAGCTGTGAACTAAATTAGAATCCTAGGCAAAACTACTGCAGGAAGAGCTATATAACCAATTAAATTATTAACAAAAATGTGTGAGTGTATATTCACATGTGCCCTTTAGTGATGATCAATTACAAATTGGAACGTTGTCACAAGACATGACATTTTATCAAATGAATTATTACTGTGGAATATGGATATAAAAGTTTTGCAAGTATTCATATGGATGTTTCCTGGGTTAATATGTTTGCATATAAGCTAGTTTGTAAGTGCATATATATATATTTCTGAACACCAAGTGCCTACATTTTGCATGCCTGAACTAATTAATTGGATGAGTTTAAAGTATTTTGGAAAGCCAGTAGTCTTTTGTCACTCTGTGCTATCACTGGGCACTCATAGATCATGCATGTAGTAATAATTTGAAAGTCCCTTGTATTACGAAAGAGTAACATAGTAACAGGAAAAAAAAAATTCCATTAACTTTAAAGGTAATCGCCTTTCAATCCAAATCATATAAATTATAAAATTTGAATCCTTCTTTAATTTAAACCTCACTAAGAACGTTATTTCTAGTTGAAAAAGAAAATTTGAACACTCAATAAATTTGGTTGTCAGATTTCAGATGATGTTAAATAATTAATGACAGGGACTTTATTGTAATGAAAGCTTATTGACTTTAATTCTAGCAATGCAATAGGGAGTACAGTATAATACAAAAAATATATAACTCTGCTTGACCCATTATAACAACATTATAGTTTTTTGTATTTTTTTAATTATTTGAATTTATTCAGTTGTGTGTTTTCACTTTACCACCATTATTAATATTTATACAAATAAAGACAATAACTAATACAAATGTACCTGTAGATAAAATTTTCTCATGTTTCAGTCTTACTCTTTCTGAAACAGTTTCTCGTTATGAAGTATTTTTGTGTCCTGGTGTTCCCCAATACACTGGAACTCGGGCTACGGTTCCTCAGGTTTCAGTTCTGTGTTCTATGTTATACTTTTGTAATTCCATTCCCAATTCTAATTTTTCTTATCTTTCCCTCATTCTTTTCAGCTTCATCAACATTTCTTCAAATCTGTTTTCTCTCATCTCACAAAATTTGGAGTCAGAGAGATAAACAATATTTATACATGTGTGTATATACATACAGGCAGAAAGATAAATGATATAGAAACATACATGCTACACACACAACCATATATCGCCTAATATTCAGAGAAATGAGTCATCATGTGCTATTTATCACTGACAGACTTTTCATCTATAAGGAAAACATAATTGAGATATGATAAGGACATAGCTCGTTATGACACGACTATCAATGAGTACTCATTCGTAGATCAGTTATGCACTATACATTACTGTATAACAAATATATTCTTTTGCCTTATTTTCTTCTTTCTTCCCGACTTTGTCTGTTTCTTCCCTTCTTTGCTCTATTTTCCTTCCTCCCCACATATCTTCCTTTTTTCCAACCCTCTCTCTAATCTCGTCTTTCTTGTGACACTCATTGTGTCATCTGTTATGTTTTACTGTAACTGGCTTTGAAGAGTGAATAGTTGGAAGGCTTAATACAAATATTTGTCTTACAATTACGAAATATCACTCAGATGATCATCATATTTTGGTGGAGATTGAATTACCAGAATTTCTATTATAGCATGAAGATGCTACATTCTTAGATATTGTAAGGTTTATTAATTTCATTATCAAGGTTACGTCAGTGTTTACAGAAAATGAGAAATTGCAAAATCAAAATAAATTTTAATCTCAAAATTATCAGGTTTAATAACTTCACATTTTATTGAAATATAGTTAAATATTTTTCCATCAATACTACTTTTGCTTTTACAAAAGTAAAAATCTTGGCTGTCAACTTATTATGCATCAACAAGTTTCATCACAGTCAATAATTATATCAGAATATTTGAAGAATTAGTAAATTTGTTTTATGAATTTATTATATTTTATTAAAGTTTGCTTAAGATCACTTAGTAGATCTTAAAGTTAATCAATTTATTGGTATAATGAATTTTATATAATTTATATTTTTATTTAAATTATAGTACATAATACTGCTTATTGAAATTTACCTAAGAAATTAATCATCATATTAGTGACAAGTTACATTAGTTACGATTTGATTCTCTTTTTTCTAAGTAAGATTATCCTTAGATTGTTATTTTTGTGAATTTTTGTCATATTTTGTTCTGAGTTTTACTCTATCTTATTAAGGGTCATTTTCTGTGATATTGAGACTAAAATAGATACTTCTGGTCCATGAGTATTTATATACAATAAAATAAAGTTTTCAGATAATTAAAATAAGCCATATACCCAAATAATGCTTCACATGATGTGTGAACAGTTTCTTACTATACTTGCTAAATGTACCCATTTAAAAATATCTGAAATAAGAGCCAATATATCCATACAAAATTAAAACTAAAAGAAAACCTTAAAAGAGTAAATTGTTCATTGACAATGTGAGAGTGAGAAGATTAGGTTCTCAGACACATCCTGAATTATGTTTACAGTTTATCATGAAAGTCCTTGAACATTTTATCCAAAATGATAATTTCTTCCAAGAAAGTAATTATGAATTACGTTTCACATAAAACTTCAGCTTTTAGACATTGCTTTTACCACAGATTCTATTAAAGATATTGTAAACATTTTATTCTAAGTTCACATTTGTTTTGTGTTTTCCATAAGTGTAAGTCTGCTAACATGATTTGCTGATGGGTTATTTCCACTTCTCAGTGAGATTTAAGCACCCTCCCTTGGGTCCTCCTTGTTACTTATCTTCCTTGGGGCTGGGAATTGTAGCATGTTTATCTTGTATTCTGTCTAAAATCCATAAGTGAGTAAACAGCATATGTGTTTTTCTGTGTCTGTGCTAAATCACTTAGGACGATCTTTTCTAGATCCATCCATTTGTTGAAAATTTCATGGTTTCTTTGTTTTTAATATCTGAGAAATGGCTCTGAGATTCCATCCTACACCGGTAAAAAAGGCTAAAAGCAAACTCAATTGACAGCATATATTGGCAAGTATGTGGAGAAAGGGGAGCACTCCTTCTCTTATATATTGGGAACGCAAACTTGTACAACCACTTTGAAAATCAGTCTGGCACTTTCTCAGAATATTGGGAATAGCTCTGCCTCAAGACTCAGCTTTACCACTCCTTGGCATATACCCAACAGATGTTGTACCATACAACAAAGATACTTGCTCAACTATGCTCATAGGATCTTTAATCATAATATCCAGAAACAAGAAACAACCCAGATGTCATTCTACCAGAGAATAGATAAAGAAACTTTGGAATATTTACACAATAAAATATTGGCCATCAGATCTTTGTTACAAGAATCAGTAAGAAGCCATCTGACATTAAACCATCTGAGCAGGTATGGAAGGACAAATATTTACAATTGTAAATCAGTGATGGTTCATAGAAATGAGAATATTAAAATCCAGCCAGCACTTAGCTCTCTACTGGTGCAAATTAAACATTGAAAATAACGAGGCACACCTTCATATAATGTTAATAGAAGTTATCCCAACAGTTGGGTAACGCCACAATTTATTAATCAAATGTTGATTATGTCTCATCCAATCCTAGAAGTAGAAACTCATGATATTGTCAGCTCTCTCTGCAATCAAAAAAAGGAATTAATAATATTCACCTGTCAAAATCAAAATGAAAACAATTCAGTTTTCAAAACAACATTTTTCATTTTATAATGAGGCTGTGCTTCATTCCATAGAAGTCGAGTAAGTATTTTGATAGACAGCACTGAACAGGGTAAAAAGAAAGACTACCATGGCAAAAACAAAGAACAAAGATCAGATAAACTTCTTCAAAGTGCTTTCATTTGAATGTGGAATAAGTGAATAGGATGGTAAGAAAATGAGTGTCTGTTAATGCCAGATTGTTTGATGTTACCTTTTTGTAAATGGATGAGTTCAGAAGAAAGGCACTATAAGTGCGATTGAAACTAGCCAGCCTGGGAAACTTGACACATCATCATCTATTTTTCTAATTTTTTAAAAGATGAGATAAACATTTTAGTTTGGGTTGATTTTGTAAGACTATATACATTTTGGCATTTGTGAAATCTATATTTCTGTTGCAGATGAAGAAAGAGATTCATCATAAAATTAGTCGCATGCAAGTTTTATTTAAAAGTGGACAGGTTAGAATTCTACTTACACAAAGGAGGACAGATTTGAAAAAGTTATGAAAGACCATGTATAATTTTCTTCAACTTTGACCCTGTTTTATGCACTATATGGAGCTAATATCTACATTTATTAACTTGTTCTGGTTGGAGAAGTACGTAAAAAGAAAGAAAAACTAAGATAAATAGCTGTTATTTAATTTTAGCATTATAAAGCAAACAGATAAATAGAAAAATATAAAGGCCATAGTGTGGGGCATTGATCAAGCCATCAAATCCTCAAAATAAAATGATATTTACGATAGATATTAATTTTTAAAAAATACTAGCAAAGAACAATGATTAATCCAAAATTGTAATAAAATTATTGGCCTAAATAAGTAGTGTATTTTATGTTATTTATTTTCTATTTACTTCAGACCCCTTCCTCATTGACTGCATAGATAGTTCTTAGTGTCTTTGTTTTATTAGTGTTTATATCCCTTAAAATCACAGAGCATTAATAAATATTTCAAACTGTTTATTGCTTTAACTAAGCAATCTGAAATGAAATGAGAGATAACTAAAATATAAAACTACTGCAACATGAAACACACTCCTATATTGTCAAGTAACACGTGTTGTGCAATGCCATGTCAAACAGTAAGATATTTTAGGGCAATATTCATAAGATGAATGGAAATCAAACAGAAATTTACTTCTATAAAAAAGGAAACCAGTACTTTCCTTCATTCCTAATACAATATAGAGCCTTTTCTTATATTAACTGATGTAGTTTCAATAACATCCTACTTTTATTAACTAGTTTAAATTCATTGCTACTCTTAATGACTTGACCTTTTCCTTAGTTATAGTTCATGCATGGACTTGATAAGCCTAAATGAATTTTTGGAGAACTCGGTGCGCTTCTAACTGTGAGTTGCACGTGTTGTTCTCTGTCAGAAGGAGTGAGAGAAACTGTAGAGTTAGTAAAAAGGAACTCCCACAGTCCTGAGGCCACATACTCTCCCTGGTTTGGGTCTATAGTAACGCTGTTCTCCCTCTTCTCAAAGAAGAACACAGATTTTCTTGATGTGCAGTTAATGAACTTATTCATCCACAGTTTCCATTGACAGAAAGAATAATTACTGTCTTATATTAACTCAGCAAGACATACAAGGAGCGCAGGAAAATAATAATCTTATCTAAACATTATTACTATTTCTCAGTGATTAAATGTGAATGTATGTTATGTGTGTGGGAGTGTGCTTGTATCTACTAGGCAATATCCAACTTTATAAACAACCAGCATTTCTAGCGTATTGATTTACTTTGAGAGATAAATGTTCATTTATCTTTATGCAATATATTTGATGATTACCATGTATTTATCAGTATAAGTACGAATGAAAACACGTGCATGGACATCATATTCCTCTAAGTAGTGCATTTAAAGTATCAAAGGGAATGGTATATATCCTATTTGTAAGGCAATGCTGGTAACTGGATTTCCACACACTTAGTAATTCCAGTTTTCTCATAAAAAGATATTCATGCTTCTTTTAGACAAAAACATCTTAATCATATTTTTGGTGGTCCTCTTTCTTCTGGAGTTTCATCATTCATATGTTCTCTTTATAATATGAATATTCTCGATTATCTTTTATCTCAACAAAGAGATGAAGTGCACTGTGTAAAAAGAAAGAAAAAAAACAGATGACGTATAATGATGTTACTCTTCCCTTATAGTCCTGTGAAATGTAGTGACCTCACTAACCATTTGTTGAATTTTTGGTAAATGACTCTGAAAAACTACCTTTTACCTTTAAAAGAAATCACCAAAGTTCTTTTGTCAGCTCTGGCTCTCTTCTATACTTTTGTAAAAATAACAGAACTCTCCTGTCTTGAGAACTCTTCTTTGCCATTGGACTTTCTGCTATCAGCTTTGGTCTTAAATCTCACTTTTTTGTTCTAGAGTTTACACAGTATATAGCTATCTAGTGTATTTTTATTATGTCTAAATATATTCTCATATAACAGGCTTCCACAGTAAGATGGAGATGTGGTAGTCATGTGTTTTCTTTTGCTGGGATAGCCCTGCTTATCCTTGTTTGTTTATGAAATAATTAATAGTGTCCACCTTCTGTATCAAAATTTCCTAGCTTGTATAATAAATATACAGTTGTCCTAATTACTGGGAACATGCACAGTTTAATTAGAGTGTTTCCATGACCTGTGAAGGACAGCACACCTGAAAGCTTGTGACACGGTGCTGGCTGTTACTAGTTATTATGGATATGTCAAAAAGAATGAGTATTGAGACCAAGCAAATTTATCCTATAGACTGCATTTAGCAAAAAAAAAAAAAAAAAAAAAAAAAAAGTGTCACATTATGAAATCATAATATAAGATTGTTTTTCTCTGTGATAAAGTGTACCTTTGCATATTGTCTCTCAAAAATTTCATGTAGTGGGAAGAAAGTACTTAGATTTATAATTACAGCATAGACTGCTACAAGAAAAACCAACATTCCTGATGGCTATAATGCATGGACACCTACAAATCTCCATTTTATAAATTCACCAGAAGAACTAAAGCACACATTGACACTATTATATCGCCAAATATTTTAATTAATGAAAAAATGTTATACATTATTTTTTTTGTTGATTATTTTTTTTATTAATTTATTCTTGTTACATCTCAATGTTTATCCCATCCCTTGTATCCTCCCATTCCTCCCCGCCCCCATTTTCCCATTATTCCCCTCCCCTATGACTGTTCCTGAGGGGGATTACCTCCCCCTATATATTCTCATAGGGTATCAAGTCTCTTCTTGGCTACCTGCTGTCCTTCCTCTGAGTGCCACCAGGTCTCCCCCTCCAGGGGACATGGTCAAATGTGAGGCACCAGAGTACGTGAGAAAGTCATATCACACTCTCCACTTTTAGATCAAGACAGAGGTTTTAATTAACAGAGATATGACAGATATTTATTTTCATTCAGAAATATAGACCCAGCAGGATAGGAAAGATATTTACTTCAAGCTGGACAAATACAAATAGCCATATCACTATGAATGTAACATTTATATAATTTCTGATTGTCTCATGGTTCTTTCTGCTGTATGTAGTTTATTTTCCTTATGTGTAATAATATAAATGTATATGTTAAAAAGAAATATAATAAAAAAAACTCTATTTTAATCACCCCAGTAAAATACGAAGAAATACCAAATTTGGAGCTTTTCTTGTCTTTTGCTTGTGTGTTAGGGGTAGTGGAGATGACTAGAAAACCATTTATATACATCCTGTAAGCAACAAAGTCCATTAGAAACTATACTTTAATTTTTTTGATGAACTTTCTAGGGAGAAGTACTAATTACAATCCTTAATATACTTCATAGATACAGTTATGGAGTTTCCTGCTTGTCTGTACCCTAAAATGAACATGAGAGTTTAAAACAGAGGAGGATCATCAAGGCTACTTAGTAATTCCTCTCTTCTACATTAAAAAGAAAGATTCAAAATATACATTAGTCTAATAGGGTAAGTGAATCTAGAGGGTTTTGAAAGTGAGATAATCTCTCTCTCTCTCTCTCTCTCTCTCTCTCTCTCTCTCTCTCTCTCTCTCTCTCTCTCTCCTCTTCTCTCTATGTGTGTTTGTTTGTGTCTGTGTGTGTTCTGGGGAGTGAGAGAAAGAGAGGGAGAGGGAGAGAGAGACAGACAGACAGACAGACAGATGGAGACTTTCACTGTGCATATATTTCTCTCTTTTTTTTAATATATATTTCTTAAATATCTTGTAGTCCTCATGGCAGGTCATAAGAATTTAGGTATTAAGGAAGACATTCCAGTTTTAAACAAGGAACGATATTATTCTTGTTATCAAACTCCTTCTTTACAGTATATTTTGGGCTTATTAATTCTGTGAGTTGATGTTTTTTGATTTATGTTGTAGGATGTTTAGCAGTAACCCTTGCCACTCCCACTAATTCTTCAGCATACTGGAATAAATAATTAACTTTCCTGAGTTCCTCAAAACATACCCTTAAGGGAAAACAGTTAGAAAGGTCAAATAACAGAAAAATTCAATTTACCAATAACAAATGACAAAGGCTGTTATGAAAGAATGAAAGTGTGCATTTGGCACATAAAGAAGCAAGGGTCGTAGAGAATGCTGCTTGTCAAAGTGAGAGGGAAGTGAGCATGTATGTAAATCTTGGGTTAGTTACTCATATGTTAACAAGTCAGATTGTTTTCTGCCAGCTCTGAAAGCTTATTACATGAGACAAATAATGAGAGATCTGTATTACCAAAAGCAAACTGAGGGGCTCCTTCCTACAGGATATTAAAAAGAGAGGGTTGATTCCCAATAAATTTTAATAATACCAAGCTCTTAAAAGTGTGGAAATTTCCTAGTTGCCAGTAGATATTCATCTCCTCATCCACATTAACCACTGTCATGTTGTTCTTGTTTGATTATGTTTAGACAGCCATATAGTTGAGACACAGAGAAGCTTCCCTGACCTCCCTCCTCTGTGTGTGTGTGTGTGTGTGTGTGTGTGTATGTATGTGTGTGTGTGTAAAGACACACACACACATACAGTTCTATTCTTCTGGTTTTACAATCTTTCTTTCACCCCTTTGGTGGTCTTGCTCAGTCCTTAGTGTTGGAGCTGAGCTCCAGGTGTTGGAACTAGGTATATCACCATTACTTGTTCTCTGCCGTTTGATAGGTTATGGTTTCTACAATGGTTCAGTAGTAGCCGCTTAAAATACGATTTTAATTTTCAGTCAGCCACTATGATTGTTATCTGCAGCAGTAATAATCACAATTTAACCAAGCTCAACTGTCACTGAATATGCACTAACAATGCAAGCAAAACTCCAGCATACTTCCATATGTGTTACAAAACAAGAAATTGTCACATATCATTGAAGGAAATGCCCTTGGTGATATGTTAAGAAAATGCTTTGAAAACTGTTGCAGAGTATAAGTGGATAATTCTAAATCACACATCATATTCTCTAATTACAAGTAACCTAATACATGCCTTAGCTTCCTGCTGGGCATGGCTCCTCTAGATAGCTCTAATGTCTACAACTACATAGGTCTATATTAACCCAGCAAGAAATAGATCAGCATCCAAAAATTCCAGTATCCTATCTGCAGCAGAGATTCTCAATCTCTGGGATGTTATTCCTTTGGCAAGTCTTTATCTCCAAAAATATTAAAATTATAATTTATAGCAGTAGCAAAAATACAGTTATAAAGTGTCAATAAAAATAATTTTTATGGCTGTGGGTCACCACAACATTAAAAAATGTACTAACTGGTCACAGACTTAGGAAGATTGAAAGCTACTGATCTAGAGCTATCCGTGGTAGAGGCAAATTCTTCAGAATTGGACATCACAAAGGTGGAAACTTTGTAACAAGGGTTTCCTGTTTCCCTTCCTCTTCTCTTTGGTGCCTGGCATCTTTCTTTTTTTTTTTTTTTTTTTTTATTAATTTATTCTTGTTACATCTCAATGTTTATCCCATCCCTTGTATCCTCCCATTCCTCCCCCCCCCCATTTTCCCATTATTCCCCTCCCCTATGACTGTTCCTGAGGGGGATTACGTCCCCCTATATATTCTCATAGGGTATCAAGTCTCTTCTTGGCTACTTGCTGTCCTTCCTCTGAGTGCTACCAGGTCTCCCCCTCCAGGGGACATGGTCAAATGTGAGGTACCAGACACGTGAGAAAGTCGTATCACACTCTCCACTCAACTGTGGAGAATATTCTGAACTCTCTCCAAAGTACTTGACAAATGATAAAAAACAAAACAAAACAAACAAACAAAAAACCAACTAGATAAATTAAAGTAAGCAAACAAAATAAAACAAGCACTCTTTTAGTGAGTTTGTAATGGAGTAATTAGAAGAAACTCTAATCTTCTCTAGTATGATGGTGATTTTCTGGGGTCAGTTGTTAACTTCCTATCTTTCCTACATCATTAGGTCTGATTCAGTGATTGCTTTTTTGGTTACTTGTTCACTTTTTCTCTTCTAAAAATATAGTAGCTATTTGACTTGGCAACATCATAAGAACTCAAGAGATAAATGTGTCATAACTTCCTGGTTTGACTCAGAAAATAGTAAGAATAAATATCAGTAAAATAGACGATATGCTTCAGATATATGCAGTATGTTGTGCTTTATCTTCCTCTGATGTAGGCAGTGAATGAAAAGTAAGCTTGGATTAAATCATAGTTCTCCTGATGTAACAATGTTAAAGGCTGATATTGAGATGGTCAAAATTCCATTCTTCTATTCTTGCATAAAATGAACCATATCAGTATAGAATGTGAACACAGAAACTGCACATAGGCAGATATGATAATACGCCTGTGGAGTGACAGCTAAAAGCATAGAGATGTAGGATACAAAAAATCCTTAGCCTATTTCTAGTATAATGTGTGACACATTCTTTGCAGAAAACCAATTTTTGATAACAGAGGAGAGTAGACCCCAGAGGTAGATAGACAGTCACATAGATCATGCATGGATAACAATGAGTACAATAAGGACAGTAAACCTAGACTCAAATTAACTCAATTCTTTATTCATCCAATATCTTCCTGACTACAGGTGCTTTTATGACTCTATATTCATTTTTAATATATAACTTTAGTCCTTCTATGTTTTATACTTAATGGTATAGGATAATTACACCATCTGTCCTTACACACCATATCATCAATAATTTCTTTCTCTACCTCATATTCAAGGCCTCTTTCCTGTTATGTATATTTAAATAAACATGTATATATACATTTATTCATAAGTATCAACTACTCAGTATATATCATTTTAGATATGTGTATTTACATGGCTGATCAATTTTCTGTTGGATTACTAAATTGTGCTCCCTTTGCTTAGGAAGAGTATTTCCCCCACTCTCAGCATTTTTTGACCACTATAGTTGTCTGTGTAGGATTGAGGCTCATAGGCTTTCCACAACCACATCAGCATGTCAGTAATTGTCATCCTTTTCCAGCTCATGTTTAGGCAGTCATGTTGATAAGACTTTATGAGTACTTTTACTTTATCCGGAGACACAATCCCGCAACAAACTCGCTGATCATCTCGCTTTTAAGGTCTCTCTGCTCCCTGTTCTGCAATATTCCCCGGTCCTTAGGGACCACACTTGTTTTTCAGATGTATCCTTGGACACTGGGCTCCACAGCTCATATTTTATTGGTTGTGGTTCTTGTATAGGTCTCTGTCTTTAGGAAGGGAAGATTATTTGGTGAAGGGAAAGGATTATACATACTTGTGGACATAAGGAGAAATATTTTAGAGTATAGATAGAGATTATTCTGGTTTAGGAAAATGGTGTTTGGAGGTTCTCCTCCATGATTCATGACTTCACTTGCCCTTGGTAGGTGGCTAATTTTCCATGATTAGCATGCATTTCTTCTTGTGGAAGAGTATTAAGTTTAATTGGAAAGACTTGATTTGCTGACAATGTGGGTATATCAGTACTGTACTCTTAGAGTTATCAAACAATGATAGTTGTGCTTTATAGGAGTCATAGCAGAGTAGGACTATTCACAATATTCCTCTGTAGAAAGCTTACATGCAGAATACCGGCGATATGAAGGGTATTCCTCAGGGAGTTGGCATTAAAGTCAGTTATAGCTCATGGACATTCATGCCCAGTGTCTAAAGTGCCTGATACCATTATTATGTCTTTTCCTTCAATTCAAAAGAGTGATTCCCATACCTTATGTGTTGATGTTTTGTTAAATGGTTTTGGCTTCTAGTTTCATCATAGATGAGAAAATTCCATCTATACTTTACATATATTTATTCATAGACTTACATGGATTGAAGGGTTTTTTATGAATAATTAGTCACATGATTTTTTATGAAATAGTATGACACTTTTACTGTCATTCTACCCTCCTGTCACATTCTTTTTTAGTTATATCCCTCTACTCTCCCTAATTAGAGTGCCATTCCCTTTTCCCATTTTTCATATTAGGTAGCTTATACTTTGCTATTCCACTTTAATTCTTCCCACAGTAATGGTCCATTATTACTTTCTTGGTTCCTGCACTTACTCTGTGATATATACTCACATCTGAAGATGTGAAGCTAAGAGTATCCATAGAGAAAACATTTGTCTTCTTGATGTTGGCTAAATCAAACAATATAATCCTTTCAAATTCCATCATTTATCTTCATGGTTTATAATTTCAGTTTATTGTACAGCTGTACATTTAATACTCTATGTTATATATGTATCACAATTTCATTAATCATTCATCAGTTAAATAATATTTAATTTGTTTCTATTTCCTACGTATTGTGAATAGAGTAGTAGTAATGAACATGGCTAAGCATGTATCTGCAGAGTCAGATGTTGAGTTTCTTGGGCATAGTCCAATGAATTGTATAGCTAGTATAATAGATTTAGTTTTGTCTTTTGAAAATTCTCTATACTGATGTCCATAATTGATATACTTGTTGTCAATCACATCATAGCTTATTTGCAATGAGTAATGCAATATTTAACCAGTTTCTGTAAATTGTAAAGTTGTTTTGCTGAAATGTTTTGTGGAGACCTCAACTAAATAATTTTAAAATAGTTTATGAATGGTACAACAGTATAATGAACAGTAAATTATTGACATTTGATGTTTTCTTTTTAGAAATCCATAGCCCAACTAGAACTTACATTTGATCAACATCCATTCATTAATTTATGAGGTGACACTGAGGCAGTCAATTTTGTGAACAAATTTGGAAGATGACATCAGCAGGGTCAAACTTGCTGCACAATAACTGTCTTCAGCATGTTCTCTGTCTTTACTATCCAACTCAGCCTGAAAATATTAAAATAAATAATTCATGAGGAAAACAGTGACACAAATGGGACAATTTTACAGTAACTTCCATAATATGTTCCCCAAAACAAAAAACCAGTCTTTTAATATTTCTCTAGTTATCATGTTTCTCTTCCTCCTCTCCTTTCTTCTTCTTTTTCTTCTTCTTCTTCTTCTTCTTCTTCTTCTTCTTCTTCTTCTTCTTCTTCTTCTTCTTCTTCTTCTTCTTCTTCTTCTTCTTCTTCTTCCTCTTCTTGTTATTTTTTGAATAGAAGACTATAGGGAACCAAATATTATTCTGTGAACTTAGATCTTTTGATTACTGAAGGATGACCTAAGGGCATAGAGGTGTAATTTATTATTGTGTACTAAAAAATACATACTTTCATGAAAACTTCACGTAGTTCTTTAAATTTATCACTTTAATAAACTGGGTAGTGGATACAGCAACTACAATAGTTATATTTTGCTTTTATTATAATGATAATTATTACAGTTAAAATCATAGTCTGACAATAGGACACACAAGCCACACAATTAAACACTTTTTTGACATCCCATGTCACACTAGATTATGGTCCCTGAGCAGAGCGACAATTATCTTGCTACATTTGCTAAGTAAGCTGCATAACAACTGGGGAGTTGAGCTGACATCTCCAAGGCACCTACAACACTAAATAGCTGAATTAAGACACCCAATCAAGTTAAACGGCTTTTGTATTCACTTTACTATCACAGAACTACTGTTTTTGTTATCTCTACCCACATACCTAAATATTTACTTCTGTAAATCTAATGCATCTTATTTTTCCTTAATCAAACAATTCTCCTTACAATTATTTAATGTTCTGAATTTTTACCAAAATTGAGAATTGAATTTATGTGCACTCATGTGCACACATGAGTAATGCATTGACATTATTTCTGCCCTTTTCTCTTCCCAGTCAAACTCCTTTCCTTCCTTCCTACTCAGGTACAAACCGTGAGTTATTATTTAATTATTATTGTCACAAACATGTGATACATATATGTATACATACATACATACATACATATAAACACTATATCAATTTACTGCTGTTCATGTGTCCATATTTAACACTGCTGATTCTTCCTTAAGTTTCTGGTGCCAATTTTCATGTTCTGATTTCAATAAATCAGTGATTAATATATTGTCATGTTTCTCATAACTTTAAAATATTCCTGACTGAGAATTTTCCCAATAAATAGTTTGAAAACACAGTAAAGGTGGTAGAAGGCATACACCAGTCCTTTAAATTCCACTAAACAAAATTCACAACCTGTAAATTAAGTTCAAAGCCTTTCATCCTCTAGACCTTTCTGCATTTAATCTAGGCTACAGACAATCAGAACTATTTGTCATCTGAGAAAAGCTTTAGAAGTTTGTTATATTTGGATTTATCTATTTTTGTTCTTAAAATAAGCATCAGATTCTGGAGAAAAGCTAGTGAATTTTTTTTTCTTACATAAATACCCAGTCTAATGCCTAGTGTGTTGCAGTGAAGTGCCTAGAGTGAATACAGGGATGTGGGCTGTACTGGATCCTTAATTTATTAATCTAAAAGTTTATTTATATTTTAAAGTTTATTCTTCTCTCATAAAATATACCTAACTGCAGCTTCCCCTTCCTCCATTCCTTCCAGTTTCTCCCCTTTTCCTCTCCTGGATACTCTTCTGCTTACCTTAAGAAAGGAGCATGCATCTAGGGATATCAACCCAACTCTGCATAACAAGTTACTACAAGACTAGGCACGAATCCTCATATCAAGATCAGGCAAAGCAACAGAGTAGAAGTAAAAGTTTCCTGAGAACTGGCAGAGGGATCAAGGGTAACTTCTATGCCCACAGTTAGAAATCCCACCAGAATAGTAAGCTAATCAACCATAACATATATGCAGAGGACCTAGCTCAGACCCATGCAGGCTCTCTGATTGTCACTTCAGCCCCTATGAGGTCGGCTTAATTGATTCTGTGGGCCTTGATCTTCTGAAATCCTTGACCTTACAATCATTCCTCCCACTCTTCTGCAGTGTTCCCAAGCTCTGCCAAATAATTGGCTGTGGATCAGTTGCTGGATGTACCCTGTTCGATGATGATTGTGCTAGGCACTGATCTATGGATATAGAAGAGGTAATGATGCTAAGTGGACATTCATACCTCTCTAGGGAGGATTTAGGTAATTTCCTATTCCCTAACAGAAATAAATGTGTAGCAATCAAACAAATATGAAAACTTTCAGAAAATAAAGAAAAAGATTGATATTTAGAATGAGAAAAAACTATGTTTAGGACAAGATTTAGCTCCATTGAATGTATCTAATGGCTCCACATTAAACACTTTTGAAATGTAATGGCTGTATTTGTTTGGGGCAAACATTTAGAATATTTACAGCTTGTCAACTTCTCATGAAAAAAGTTGTGATTATTTATGTATGGGCAGAATACTAGGTTGCAAAATATGACCTTAGAATGTGGCAATGTCAACAACTTGAACAATAGTTTGTGCTTGTTAATTATTATAAATTTTATATAAACTAGTGTCATCTGGGTGATGGAACCTCACATGACAATTTTTTTCATCAGATTGGCCTTGAGATTTTTTATTTTTAATTGAATATTTGATACGAGAGGACTCAACTTACAGTTGATAGTGGAATCCCTGAGAGGATGGGTGTGGGATTTATAAGAGAAGTAGCTGAGCACATATCAAGGGGAAGGTTGAAATCAATGTTCTTCCATGGTTTCTGTTTTTTCCTGAATCTAAGTTCCTAGCTTAAGTTCCTTCCTTGGTTTTCTTCAGTGATGGATGATAACATGAAATAAATTGGTTTTTTTTTTCCCGATGTTGCTTATAGTCCTGATGGTATTCCAACACCAGAATGCAAAATAGAACATAAATGTTAACGTTGAAAATGAATAAACATGCATCACATTTTGACCTATTGCAGTATTATAGATTATACCAGATCATTCTAGATTTTTGAAGTGACATAATTATAATTAACAAGCAGTGTTCTTATAAATGGAAGTTTCAGAAAACATGTTTTGGACACACCTCCTGACCTTGTTGATGTTACAAGGGTAGTAATACAGAATGTTCGAATTAATAAACTTCCAGAAAGTAATATCAATATCTTTTGTTTGTGAATGTTTGTTTTGTTTATAACAATGTGTTTCTGTTGACTTACATTATGGCTCTCTTTCAACTTTGTACCATTGCTATTATTTCTCACTTCCTTATAGCTATAAATGTTGAGTTTTAATGCTATGAAGCTGCCTGTTATAGGGTAAAGTAAATTGTATCATTGTGGAATATTCCTTTAAAATTGAAAGTAACTATCAAATTTCTTACCTGAAAGATAATAATAAAATTCATTATTTCCATAAAAAATTAAGGTACTTTGCCTCTTAAATAAATATATATATATATATGTGTGTGTGTGTGTGTGTGTGTGTGTGTGTGTGTGTGTGTGTGTCCTATTATAACTTAAAATATATATTAAATGTTCCCTTCAAGACAAGATTATTTTCCTCATTATGTTTTAGGTTTGATAAAGCCTGATATATGATGCAACTCTTCTAAGTTACAGGCGTTTCAAACCATTTCTAAGTCTAAACTGGCATTAACTTGGATCATAAACTGATAGACTGTGTTTTACTTTTGTAGTGTTTTGTATAATATGGATGGGATGATATAAGTAAGCAAGGAACAGTTCACTAGGCTGAAATATTGCTACTATAACTATTCTATAATATAATATAAATTATTATAAAATCTAAAATGTGTAAAGTTTATTAGCCATATTTCAAGCCAACATGACATATATTATACACACACATTTTTGTATCTCTACAAATTATTTTCTTTCAATTATGTAGCATATACTATAAAGCATATAACATTATATATATATATAATAGATGCATAAAATTACAAACAGGAACAGTGTTGATATGATTATCTTTGTTCTAATTTTTTACTATTAAAAGCTTAAAAGATGAAGACCTCTAAACTTCCTGTGGATTTAAATTTTTCTGGCTCAACAACTCCACCAAAGTATCCTAGTCAGGAGAAAAGAAAAATTACCATTCCTCAGTGTGCAATAAATGAAGTCACTTAACTCTTTAGTAATATTTATTTCAAAATTAAACCAGAGGCAGAGAGATGGCTCAGCAGTTAAGAGCAGCGGCGGTTATTTCATGGGATCTTGGTTCTATCATCAGCACACAATTGTGGTTTACAATTTTCTGTTACTCCAGTTCCAATAGATTGAATGTCCTTCACTATCTTCTGCAAGTATCACCATATATGTAGTACTCAAAAATGCTATTCATTGAAAACATCCATATATATAAATTAAATTATTATTATTATTATTATTATTATTATTATTATTATTATTAGTAGTAGTAGTAGTAGTAGTAGTAGTAGTAGTAAACTAAACAGCACGTTATTTTTGGAGCCATTCATAGATCTACTGCTCTGACCTTTTTATACTAGTTAAGATACTAGATTTAGATATTAATTATGGTTTCCATAAATTGAAGTGACCTTATTCCTAATCACTCAAGTATTAAACATAGATTTACATTTATTTTTACACATATTGGTTGCACATATGTGTGTTATTCATTGTTATATTTCCATATCCAGAGACAGTATGTATTCTTTTTCACTCCTGACAGTCTTCCCAGCGCTTGGAACAGGATTCAATTTCTACTTGTATCTAAAGTTGAGGACTGATAGCAGAAGTTGGGGAAAGGTTGTGAGAGCTGGAGGAACAGGAAGATTGCTATGACATTGTGTCTCATAAATATGTCAGATAAGTTACACTGATACACTAGATTAAAATTGGCTTTTAGGGGCTGGAGAGATGGCTCAGAGGTTAAGAGCACTGTCTGCTCTTCCAAAGGTCCTGAGTTCAATTCCCAGCAACCACATGGTGGCTCACCACCATCTAGAATGAGATCTAGCACCCTCTTCTGGCATGTGGGCAGAATACTATATACATAATAAGTAAATAAATGTTTTTTAAAAAAAGGTTGGCTTTTATTTTCTTTCCACACAGGGAAAGAAATATGAGATGGGTGTCTATGTCTATTTTTTTCATGCAATTTGATGTTATTTAGTTCTATCCATATTGCTACAAGTGGCATTTCTTTATATCAAAATAATACTTCAATGTTCTGTAGTTTTTGTCAACTTGACTTACACACTAGAGATGCCTGGGAAGGGGGTAAGTTAAAAGAGAAATTATTCCCATCCCAGGTCTGTGTGCTTGTCTCTGAAATGTTGTCATGATTGGTAATTGGAGCAGAATTATCCTACTCTGGAGCCATTTAATAAAATAAGTCAAGCCATTTATGGAAAGCAAACCAGTATGCAGTGTAACTTTGTGGTCTCTGCTTCACTTTCTACCTTCCTGCTTTTGACTTGAATTCATGCCTTGGCCTCCTTGAATAACAAGTGAGCCAAATAAACACTTTCACCACCCAAGTTTATTAGAGTAACAATGAGTAAAGTTGAACAATTGTGTATGTGTCATTTAATTTAATAATTCAGACATAGATGGACACCTAGGCTAAAGCTATAACTTAGCTTTTATAAGGACATACAACAAACTTATTTAGCCATCTTTCAGGCATTAAGCTCTTCTTTCCTTCATCTAAGTAAACAAGAATGAGGTAGAGAGAATTTGATAGCGTGATATTGGCTGAGTTTGTTTCTTGTACCCTTTATTACATTGATTAATCATTCTATTTGCAATTTATTTGCAGAAGTCGTTTTGAAGGGATTATTAAATTCTAATTTTCTATTTCTGTTGTGAAGATTATGCCTCTGTTTTGTTTTGTTGTTTTGTTTTTGATAGAGTTTACCAGCATAGCCTTCGATGTCCCACAACTCACTCTGTAGACCAGGTTTGCCCTGAGTTAAGAACTGAGTTGTCTCTTCCTCCTGAGTGGTGCATTTACGATGTTTGCCACAACACCAGGTATATTATATGTTTCACCCAACAGTGCTTCATAAAAGATGTATTATTTTGTGTTGACCTTTGCTGTTTATCTACAACTTATTTTGTAAAATGACACCAATTATGCTGTGACATTGGTGTATAATAATATTCTTTGAGAGATGTGAATTAGCATTGACTCACCCCAGACAGGTGTCCAATAGTAGAACAAAACAAGGATATCAACAAAGAGCAATTTGGTGAACCAATGAGTTTTACAGATAATACTTAAATGAATGTGGGTGAATACTTACTGAAGCAAATTTAACTGAAAGACAGTTGCATCACCAAAGCTTATCCTAGCATAGGAGACAGGTCACAATAATGGGGACATGGAGTATAGTGCATGACCTGCAGACATCCAAACAAGTTGAAGAGTGTCCTAGTATTTTAATTAGTGGAGGCTTTTTCTGGAAGCTCAACAGGTCTCTGCTTCTTCAAGACAACTTAGAATCTCTCAAATTATTGCCCATCAGTCCAAACCATTTATATTTGGGGATGCAGAGACTTAATGTTTTGGAGACTTCTGGAAGATATTCAGAATTAACCTGAACTTAAGGATGTGCCTTTTAGGAGAGAAAGTTTCTCACCTCAATATACATCCAGTCCTGTTCCAACACCTCCCTGTAAACCTCCAATTTTTAAAAATTAACTTTGATAGTGGAGCAAGTTAATTCATAGAAAGACAGATGGTCATTTTTAAAGTATGTTTATTTTTGACTTTTCATGTTTTTTCTGAGTATTTTTGGGTATTTGACTATCTGAGAATTTGGGCCATAATTTTGAAGCTTTGTATTTGTGATGATGTGTTATGGGCAGCTTTGGAAAACATGCTAATGTGCCAATGTTGCCCTTATAAAATGATTTTAGGATGATTCTATTTTAAGTTTTTTTGTTCTAAAATTAGTTTATTAATATATAGCTATATAATTTGTAATAACAATAATCGCTCATGGACTTGCAATTATAGACATATCAGTGTCAGTCATTTCAAAGTGTGGTAAAACTAAGTGGTGAAGTCTCTCAGTTCTTGTGCTATTCTTGTGTATTTTTGCATTCCTCAGTCTGCCTATCTTTATTTCATCTATCCAGGTTTTGTACATTGTATGTGCCCAGAAACCTACCTATTTCTGCTACTTTTTTCCATTTTAATAACCACAAATATTTTTCTGCTTTGATATATTCATGTTTACCTATAATTGCATCATTTTTTAGTTCTTTCATCATTATCATCATCAAAAGTCACAATCACCATTTTTGATTCATCTAGCTAATAGGTTTTTATTGGATTTAAGTTTTCAAAGAAACAACTCTTTTTAAAGATTAATTTTTACTGTATTTCAGAGTCTGAATTTACCATGCATTATTCATATTTTTTATACTAATTTGCATATTGATGTGTCCTTTCCTTTCTAATTCCTCAAGATGCATCATCAGGCTGCTTATTAGACAATACCTCATTTACCCATGCAGATACTCTTTTTGATGAACTTCCTCGTTAGCAATGAAACTGCTGTCTTTCACAGGTTCTACTCTACTGTATTTATACTTCCATCCTTTTTTTAACTGTCCAAATTTTTCTTCTGAATTCCTTGAAGACTCTCTGTTTGATCAAATGTCTGTTCATTCTGCATGCAATTTTATATTTCTAAATTTCTCTGATTTGTCATTTGTAGGATCATTCCACTGTAGCCAGAAGAAATACATTATTTGACTTGAAAAATTAACATTATTACATGCAGTTTCTCCAGATTTATACTCTTCATTTTGTTCTTTTTCAGTGTTTGGAGTAAACTTAACTCATTTCATTTTTCGGCCATTATATAGTGTGATGGATTATTGTATTGAAAAGGCTCATTCCTTCTATACATACTAGGGTTTCTACTCTTCTACTGGAACTTATTCTGCCACAAGCTATTGTGATATAGTTATTTTTGTTTCACTTGTATATACATATTTATTTTATTGTTTTAATAAGACTGACCTGGGAATTATGAATCCCACCAGTGCCTACTCATCTTTGTTCTTCTCTGAAGGATAGCCTGATGGGCATTTGTTTCCTTCATTAAGGACTTGAAATACAACATTAATTTTCTTCCATACAATAGGAAAGCTGATGTTTGCAAATTCAGAATGCCTTTAAACTTTACTTGCAGATCTATTTTCCCTGAAGATTATAAATTCTTCCTTTGTTCTGTATTCTTGAATATTTGACTGCAATAGTTTCTGACCAAGATATTTTCTGACAATTCTAACATTCTAAAGCTTTTTCTTTGTGAATATTTATGGCCTTCCCAAGATTAGATTATTATGTGTTAAATTTCATACATAAGGATTTCTGCCTTATTCATCCTTTATGGATATGTCATCTAATGGATAATTTTTATTGTAACAATTGTCTTATTTCCTCGTAATCTTTTACCTTTCTGAATTTGGTATAATAAAACTCCTTGTGACAGGTAATCTTTCTTGCCAACTTGAACATCCTTGAAAATAATCAGGCCTTATAAGAAAGAGTAATGAACCTTGGAACCAGGCTCATAAGCATTTCTCACCTGTGGTCTCTACTTCAGGTCTCTCCTCCTTCCTAAAGGTTAATCCCCTGTATCTTACTGGATGATAGGCTCCACTCTGTAAGTAAAATGAACCATTTACACCCCAGGTGGTGATAATGGTGTTTATCCATGTTACAGACAAACAAACCAGAACATATTTCTTTATTTTCTTTTCACTTTTTTTCTTTAATTTTGACATTATAACAAGGACATAATTTTTCCTTTTGTTTTTTCCTAAACCCTAATATATACCTTTCCTTGCTCTGTTTCCATCACAAAGTTTATTTTTAAAGTTGTGTTACATGTACAAATGTAAATGTATATTTATATACATAAACATTCATAAGTATAACATGTCCAGGCTGAATAATATTACTTAAATGTACCTTTTCAGGATGGTTTGGTATTGTATAACCAATTGCTGTGGTCTTCTCTTGAGAATACTATTTCTCTTATTTCTTGAATTAGTCTGCTACTGAAGCTTTTAGGCAAATTTTTAATTTTATGTATTGATCTCTTTATTTGAGTTCTTCATTTAAAAGAAGCTTGTTTAGTTTACGTTCCTTTCAAAATATCTCTTCTTTAATGAATTTCCCATATATATCCCACATAATCATCCTAATTTTATGTATGTGCTTATCTGATTTCTCTTGTAATTCACTGAGTGTATTAAGAGCCACTGCTGAATTATTAAACAGATATTTTTTCCATTTGAAATTCCTTAAAATCCTCCACCAAGGAGGTAAAGTGTTTGCAAGTGTCATAGTATTGTTTTTTCTTTTTCTTTCTTTGTTTTTCCTTTTTTAAAAAAAATTCTACAATGCAACTTATAGATTTGATTAATCAGGTAGCTCTATAACTTTTGTTGGTTGGTCTTATTGCTAAGTATTTTTCATTGCTTGTTGTGTCTATGGCTTTGTAATGCATTATTGATTCTATTCTTTACTGAGAATAATATAATTTTTATATATTTCCCCCTGTATCTAATGGACAATATACATACTACAGGAGAGTTGAGGGGACAAAAAAAACTTGTCTGCGGTCAAGTCAAACAAAGTGGTTTTTCTTTGGAAATTTGGTAAAGTGTGACATAGTTAAGAGATGATGTGTAGAACTCTCTCCAGTCATTCATATATAGAAAATGAAAGTCCCTCATAAGTTATCGGGTTTTCCAGCTACAATTGCTACTGAATCTGTTGCTTTTCTTGACCACTAGAAAGTAGCTACTCTTTAATTGTAAAGTGTTTAGCACTCCTGTTCAATCATACATCACTTTCCACATGTATCACTTGTGGATACAGAGGCAAGAATCACAACAACCACCATGAAATCTTAGCAAATAGTCAAGGGAAAATCTAGGACTGGGCCCTGTGTGGTTTGTTGGCAGTAGTAATTATGATGTTTATTGTTGCCTCAATTATGGACGTGTTTGCCTAAGCATTGGACATGGGACAAGTACTAGCTTTGTATATATGAAATTATGACAGTGGTCACTGAGTCCTCCATCCATAGTGTCACACAGAAGTAGTCCAAACAAAGCTGGGAAATATTACTGTTAACTTTGCCCCTACAAATAGAGATAAAATAATTTCCCTCTGATTCTCAGCTGCAGTTACATCTAGGACTTGAGCAGGCATACAGTAGCAGGAGCTAGACAAAAGTTCACTAAGCTGAAGTGCCCAGAGGATTAAGCAGAATAGATGCATCTAGATCACCGCAAATATTTTCTCAAACTTCTTAAAATGTGTGTCTGGAATTAAAATAAGAGTAGGTGCGACAATCAAAGTACCTGCTCAAGATTACTACCATGGTCATACATACATGGAAGCAATATTATTTCAAGCCAAGTAAAAGAATTTATTACCTTAAGCAACTGAAAAACTTGAGGATAGTGTACTAATAGTCACAGGTAGAGACTCAAGTGCTGTCTTTCCAACATAATAGATTTCTCCTATCTGTTATCTGTTTTTACATAGAACAAAGTTGCTGAAATCAACTTGTATTAATTTAAGCTAGAATGTAACTTAATTGATCTTATTTACAAGTACTTGTTATAAAATATGTTTTCAAAATTAGGCACCAACTGGTTAATTTACATGAGTTCTGCCTGATGGTGTCAATAATTATTCCTACTGCTATTGGTGACAGGAAGATTTCATTTAGAGGTTATCTCCCATGATCCTCAGTTCACAGAAGCAATATGTTTATCTGTTAATTAAGAAAGGAGACTTTGTCAGTGCTTGGTAGAATGGCATGAACCATAGGGTGGACAGCTTTTGTCTTTTAACAAGTATAATTGTAAATCTAAGTGTTTATGTGCTGTTGGTGAATAGGCTTCCTGATGCCTAAGTTATTAAACAGAACACATTTACCTTTTATCTCTGTTACAGCAACCATTTCTTGTCATTTTATATTAATTAATTAATTTATTTTACATCCGAGTTGAAGTTTTCCCTCTGTCCTCTCCTCCCAGGCCCTCCCTCACCTTGCCTCCACACCATCTTCCTGTCTTCCTTTTCTTGTCAGAAAGGCACAGAAAAAGGGAGGCCTCCCATGGATATTAACATGTCTTACCACAAAGAAGTGTTATAATACTACTCCTGTTATGGGTAGGCAATGCAGCCTATTTAGGGAAAGGGGATCCCCAGGTAGGTAAGAGAGTCAGACATAGCCCTTGCTCATGTTTCTGCTGTAAGTGGTCCCACATAAGACCAAGCTGCATTACTGTTTACATATGTGCAGAGGGCCTGGGAACATCCTAAGTATGCTTTCTGTTTGGTGGTTGAGTCTCTGTGGGCTCCAACCTGGCTCCTCCAATCTTTTATCCCCCTCATCCACAGAATGCTCCAAGCACTGCCTAATGTGTGCCTGTGAGTCTCATCTGTTTCCATCACTTGTTGAGTGAAGTCTTAGAGATGACAGTTATGTTCGATGCCTATTTGGAAACATAGCAGATTATCATTAATATTGTGAGGGGCGGGCTCTCTTTAATGGCATAGGTCTCTAGCTAGGCTGGTCATTGGTTGGCCAAAACCTCAATTTCTGATTCATCTTTACCCCTGCACATCTTGTGAGTCTAAGTTTTATGGGTAGGTGTTGCGTTCTCCTGAAAACTCTACCCATTGTTATCATACAATATAATGAAAGAGAAAGCACTGGTATCTGCTTAATGATTACAGTGGAAGGTTTGTGATGTCTAACAAATTGGAACAGGCAAAAGAGAACTCTTGCACTCATAAAATAGTCTCTTCTCTTGTAAGTTCTGGCTTTAAGACCTTTCATTTCCTGTGAAGGTAATGCAAATTTCCTTTCCCCTGCAATGCTACTGTGAAAATTTATGTTGCTTGTGTTAGTTAGTTAACAAATCAGTGATTTTGGGAACCTCTTCCTAAGCTAGAATTGTCAAAAAACTCATTGGAAAAGAGTTCTTGAGGCTCTCATTCACTTTTCTGCCTGTGATATAGAGATACTCATCCCATTTTTGCAACCCAGTGTATCAGTTGTCTTTATATTTGCTTTTATAAAAATACTGTTGTAGATCTCTGAATCTTGAACAGTTTCTATTTTCTTTCTAAAGATCAGTACAGACTTGAACAAGTGAAGCCTGACCTAAAATTTTCCTTTAGGTTTACATAATTTATTTCATGTAGAAGTAAAAGAAGAAATATTTCAAATTGTAAAAGCAAAATATCCATAATCAAAATAAAATTTGTGATTGAATATAAATTATGTTCATGTCTCTGTGGAAATTTAAAAAAAAAAAAGGCTACAGAAGCTTTCAGACTGACAAACAATGGGAAAATGAACTGTTTTGCTCATTTGAATTAATTTCTCTTTCCTGGACAAGTGTGAATTATTAACACGTTATTACAGTATTGTATATCAGAATCTTAATTGTTATAGGTACAAAAAAATCCTTGTCAAATAAAGTTTAGCTGAGATTCTGCAGCATTCAAATTAAGTACATTTCATACCCTTGTTATATCCTTAACACACTTATATTGTGTTAAATATGATAAGCCTCAGGACTGAGCTAAATATTTAATCAAGTTAAATTCTGAATATGTTTTCTTTCCATTTTTCCTGTTCGCAAAAGAGTTCAAATACATCACACAGGTTAATTTCCATTTCAGCACTTTCCATGTGTTATGGATAGAAAACAAATGATTTGGTTTTTTTTTTTTTTTTTTAAGCAAAGATTTGTATTCTCATAAAATAATATTGGAGTACAAGAAGGAATGCTGATTTCTTTCTTTTGATTTTCTACACATCAGCCAAGGAGTGTCTTATATTTTTCTTTTCTCCATAGATGCTTTACATTATTACTATTACCCAACATTTTTGTAATTCTTGCTTTTTGCTGATATCCACACAATTCCAATGTTGCATCATAAAATATTTATTATGGGTATTTTTCTACATAATGACATTTATGCAGGTGAAATGCAAACTAGAAATATAGATGAGGGCAGAGAGACAGGACTATGTAGATTGTTACTATTGAGTTTAGTAGAATATTAATTAATCTTTGCTATATAATTTGAAAAATGATCCTAAATTTTGTACACACTATGATAATCTTTATTCTCATAAGTTTTGTTTGCAGCAAATTCCCCTGAAGGTTAGAGTTTCAAGTGTGACTGAGCTAGAATAGTCTTCCCTGCAGGGAACCTTTCATATTTCTAGAAGATGCTGTGCTGGCTGTCATGGGAGAAAAGGCATCAATAGTGTTACCCTGCTTTGAACCCTGTGAATGTCAATTCCAGCCTCCCAGGCAAGGTATGCCCATTTATGCAATACGGGGCTGACTATTATTAGGGAAACCACTATAAAATTGGGTTTGGGGCTGATTCTCCAGGAAGGAAACCATTCCTGGTGCTCTCATTCCTTCCCAGGTAGGAGCACCCATCCCTCCCCCCCACCACAACACACACAGGGCTGTGGAAATTGATAAGCCTCGTAGGAGAAATATTAATATTGTTCAGTTAATGTGACATAGTAAGGAAAACAAGGGCTTCCAAATATTGACATTTTTTATAGACTAATGTTACTTTCAATATTAATCAGAGAAGCCACAATTTTGCGTTTTTTAAATTTTTAAATTTATTTAGATTACAACTCGATTGTTATCCCATCACTTGTATCCTCCCATTTCCCCCCTCCTCCCACTTTCACTCTATTTTCCTCACCTAGGTCTATGACTAAGGGGCACCTCTCCCCCACTATATGGTCATAGGTGTTCAAGTTTCATCTTGGTAGCCTGCTTATTCTTCCTCTGAGTGCCACCAGGCCTCCTCACCAAAGGGGTGGTCAAATATGGAGCACCAGAGTTCATGTCAAAGTCAGTCCCCACTCTACACATAGATGTGGAGAGTGTCCTGTCCACTGGGTAGATCAGAGTAGGGGTTCGATGGAAGCAGACCTCCCGGGCCCTGATCCACCCATCATGATGTTGTTCTTGTAGGTTTCTAGGTAGTGGTTGTAAGTACAAAAACAGAGCTGCACAAAATGCTGAGAAATAGTGGTTGTTGAATACTCAGGAAAACAAGGTATTTATATTATCCCCTTTATGCCTTAGGAGAAAGGAGGAAAGAAGATCTGGAAAGGGGTGTGGAATGTCAAATCTGGGAATGGCAGTCACTGCAGTCTTGAAATCACAATTGTCAAGTTTTCATGTTTTATACATGTAAAAGAGTGATCATGTCACCAGCCAATTATAGAAGATCTTAAGGTTCCCAGCTGAACTTTTTGTTAATTCTACATTCTAAGAATGAGAGAATCCTTGTCTTCAGTACTACTCCTATGTTGAACCTACAAAGCTCAAATTTCCAATTGCAAACTCATGACCAAACCGATGAACATGATTAAACAAAATTAATCATAAAACGAAACATAAATGATATGAATTCTAGGAAGACTTTGATAAAGAGAAGTAAAGTCTTGCTGGGTGAGTGGGAGTTAAGAGAAGATATGAAGTGAAAAATTTATATATATGAAATGTCAATAAAATACATTAAAAAGAAAATATTTTAAAAACCCAAATTATTCTAGATAAATGTTTTAAGTTGATAATGATGAGATATAATAGATACTGATTTACATTCAGAATTTTAGACTTACAAGATAAGGAAAATGTTTTCTTCATAGCTGCCAAAGACATATAGACAAAACACTATGAATGTACCATATATAAAAATTTTGATTGTTTTGTGGTTCTTCTTCACATGAGTAGTTTATTATATATATGTAACAATATAACTTTATATGTAAAAATAAAATAAATAAATTAAAATCTTATTTAAAAATTTAAAAACCAAATTATTTGATTTTTAAATTAACAATTTTTACACATTTTTGAAACTTATTATCTCTTAAAAACTTCTTGTTTCACTCACAAATTAATTTTTAGTGTGTGATGTTTGTGTGAGGGCAGGTGGTCATATGATACCTTCCTTGTTCTCGCCTTCTGCCTCTTTGAGATAGGATCTCTCTTGTTGTTTTTGCTATGCTTTAATTTTCAGGCTAGCAGATTCAAGAGCTTGCAGATTGTGCTTGCAGAATGTTCTCTTGTCTTTGCCTCTAATGTTAATGTAAGACACTACCAAGAAGCCAAAAGGTACCATCATCCTATCCTTTTTATATAAGCTCTTGGCATTAGGCTTACACGGCAAGTACTTTTACCAGCTGAGTTCTGAGCTATATCATTAACCTCAAGATATTGCTTCTTTTATTTTTCTTTTGTTATGATTGCTTCCTTATATCTTTTCTGGTTTGAAATTCTTAGAAACAATTTATTCCATTAAATTTGTCAAAATATGATCAAATAAATTCTCTTGTAGTTACAAAACTTTTTCTATGTTTTATTTCCTATCATTAGTATATATTCCTTAAATGCTACAAAGGACATTTTAAACTGTTTAACCATGAATAATACTGAATTACAATTTAGTTTCTAATTCTGTGGATCAAACCTAGATACTAAAGACTACTAGTCAAGTGAGGTAAACCTTATTGATAATATTCTCTAAACTAATTTTCTTGTCCCCTTAAAGGGACTACAGAAAAAAATTGGCATTTTTTCTGAGTGTGTTCTGTCAAATAAAAGAGACACAATGAAAAACTATTTATGTTTTATTGTTCTATCTATTTTTGTGTATAGTGTTCATGCACAAATGATTCTACCAAGTTTTTTTCTAAATATGTATTGGTCTGTTGTGTTTTTAACAAGCTTGACAGTTAATTAATTAATATATAGAGACAATTAATTAGTTATATGCCTCTGCTCTACACATGTAAGAAGATCAGAGGATAGTTTATGGAAATTGACTTTCTATCCAGCATATTGAACCTGGTACTCTAACTCAGTTTGTCAGGCTTGGCAGCAAGTGCCTTTACCTGCTGTGCAGATCCAGCTTATTGGTTTTAAACATGTTTTTATTTCTTTTCACTTTTTAAAAATACATTTGAACAAGCAGAGGTTGATTTCAATGGCACTCCACCTTCTAGCAGTTTCAAACGAGCATTTGCATTTGTTTGTTTACTCTCTGGCATACTCGAATTTTCTCCAAGAACACTTTATTTATTGTTGTAAAAATTCATGTTGTGTGACTATCGGTACTTTTTAATGTTAGGTGTTTATTGCTTAGCATGCATACATTCACGTGGTGAAACTCTAAAGGGATTTTTGTTACTGAAGTCTTTCCATGGGCAGTAATTATGTAGCTGTCTTATGATTCCCACATGCTGGTCATATTGGTCTTGTTTCCTTGTGTGATCTCAGTGATATGAGTAATAGCAGTCAACCACACAGAACTGGTAAATAACCAGTCTTATGTCAGAACAGTGAAAAGTGAAAAAAAATGAAAACCCAAAACAAACAGACAAAAAACAGAAGCAGTCGTTTCATGTAAGTTTCCTCATGCCTCTGCTTTACATGCTGTTTTATCTGCTAAATGTTGTCACTTGTTACCTATTCAGCTGAAAATATTATGTAACACCTTAGACTAGTCTGAAATTTCCTTTCTTTTGTGTAATTATAATAGTTAAGACTTTATTTTTTATAACTATTATGAATTTTATGGACATTTGTCTTCTCACATTTGAACACTAGAACCTCAACTGTGCTGGGGAAAGTCATTATTACTATATTATGTTTATTGACCACTGAAATGGATAATGACCTGTCACATATTTTCCAGTTATGATAGCCATTAAAATACTTATTATATTCAAATTTTAAAAATTAAATCTGTTTTGGAAAATAATATGACTATTTGCTCTTTGCTTTCTTCAAAATTCACTTTTTAAATGGTGCACATAAAATAGATGCCTGAGTTATGGCAGTCTTTCAATAAATACATCTACCTTAATTGGTAGATTAGCCAGACCTCTATGTCTAACTTGTATTTGAAATAACGATTAATGTAGCCCAAATTTTGATAGAACTTTATTAATTAACCTTGCATATCTGTAACTATAAAGGATGAAGATTGTCACTTCACTGCCAGAAATGGAAAAAAAGATGTTAAAAATGTTGGTATGCTCAATATTTTTTGTGAACCACACTTGGGGACAGAGGATTACTGTTCATCACAGATGCCCCAAAATTCCAGGACAAGCTTACCTGCTTCCTTTCTTGTTCAGGAGCCGTGGGATCAGTTCTCTGGTTTGTAGGGTCCAGGCTCTTTTCATACAGGTGCTAGACTCAAAGGAATGAATCACCGCGGTACCGAGTCAAGGGTGAGGGACTTCGGATTTAACTCATTCACACACACACACGCGCACAGACACACAGTAACACAGCGGGTCCTTCGTGCTAAGAGAGCAGCAGCCGCAGCAGCAGCCACGGCAGTGGTTTATTCTTCTCATTCAGAGTCCCAAAGAGCCTTCTTATAGGCAGAAAACAGGAATCCTCCTCTCAGGTGAAATCCCTCAAGAGGTGATTGCACACAGGAGGAAAAATCTCGAGGAAGGGAGGGGCGCGTTCTCAGAGCAGTAAACATGACTAGCTAACCAAGATAAACACCGATATGGAAGCTGCTAGAAACAGGACATGAAACAGCAAGACAGGCAGGCAGCCCAATCGGGCCCGGTTCCTACAGCAAGTGGGTCAGCAGGATCCCGATTGTCAGGGTACAGGGCATGAAATGTCATCTCCAAAACAGCTATTTCAGTAATGCAGCCCTTTCACCCAGCTATATTAACCTTGTGGAAGAGGGTAGGGTTTTTTTTTTTTTGGAGGGTTGAGTGTACATCATTGGATCATTGGCTAGGGCTGGGAATGTGTCTATTTGCAGACAGGGCACAGACAGGCAGGTACTTTATTAAATCTTGGCATAAAACCTGTACCAGCCTATACTGTTTCTTTAGGGTGAGTTCCACACTCACCCATGGAAGACATGCAGCCCTCCAAGTCAAATGGGCATGTTCTAGCAGAGAGCCAATCCAGGCTGAGAGTTCTCCTCCTTGAGGTACAGGAAGAGGTATGCAGCTTGCTCTTTTCTACCTCATATCCCAGTCACTGAGTCAGGAATCAGTCCTGGCACACCCACTCTATGCACACTGGACATATGAAGCAAGGGGAAGAAAGCCATAGGTAAGTACCAGGCATATAGGACGACTCCCAACTCTGGTACAGAGTTTTTAGGGTTAAAATGTCATCTTAAATGCTGAAAATAAGTATACCATGCCTGTCTTTCTGGGTCTTGGATACCTCACACAAGACGATCTTTTCTAGTTCCATCCATTTGCCTATAAATTTCATGATTTTCTTGTTTCTAATTGCTGGGTAGTATTCCATTGTATAAATGTACCATAGTTTCTTTATCTATTCTTGAGGAACCACTAGGTTATTTCCAGAGTTTTGCTGTTATGAGTAAAGCTGCTATGAACATAGTTGAGCAAATGTCCTTGTTGTATCGTGGATCATCTTCCATATATATGCCCAGGAGAGGTATAGTTCGGACTTGAGGTAGAACTAGTGCCAAATTTCTGAGAAGGTTCCAGGTTGATTTCCAAAGTGATTGTACATGTTTGCCCTCCCACGAAATATGTTGGAGTGTTCCCGTTTCCCCACATCCTCACCAGCATGTGCTGACATTTGAGTTTGTGTCTCTTCTTCTTCTTCTTCTTCTTCTTCTTCTTCTTCTTCTTCTTCTTCTTCTTCTTCTTCTTCTTCTTCTTCTTTTTCTTCTTCTTCTTCTTCTTCTTCTTCTTCTTCTTCTTCTTCTTCTTCTTCTTCTTCTTCTTCTTCTTCTTCTTCTTTTGGTTTTTCAAGTCATAGTTTCTCTGTGTAGCCTTGACTATCCTGGAATTTGCTCTGTAGACCAGACTGGGCTTGAATTTACAGAGATCTGCCTGCCTGTGCCTCCAAGTGCTGGGATTAAAGGTGTGCACCACACTTCTAGTTGTAAGATGGGATTTCAGAATCCTTTTGATTTGCATTTTTTTGATGACCAGGTACACTGTGCATTTCTTTGTCTTTCTTGGCTATTGAATAATCCTCTGTTGAGAATTCTCTGTTTATTCTGTATCCCTTTTTTTAATTGGATTACTTGGTTCGAAGGTGTTTAATTTCTTGAGTTCTTTGTATTTTTTTTTTTTATATTAGCCCTGTCAGGGTTGGTGAAGATCTTTTCCCAGTCTATAGGCTGTCCTTTTGAACTGTAGGCAGTGTCCTTTGCCTTCCAGAAGCTTTTCAGTTTCAAGAAGTCCCATTTACTATTTGTTGATCTTAGACCCTGAGTGATTGAGTTCTATTCAGCAATTGGTCTCCTGTGCCAGGGACCTCAAGGCTACTTTTTTTCTAACAGATTAAGGGTGTCTAGTTTTATGTTGAGATCCTTAACCCACTTGGACTTTAGTCTTGTCTAGGGTGATTAATAAGGATCTATTCACATATTTCTACATCTCAACATCCAGTTAGACCAGCACCATTTGTTGAAGATGTTTTTTTTTTTTTTTTCACAGCATGGTTTTAGCTTCTTTGTCAAACATCAAGTGTCCATAGGTCTGTTGATTCATTTCTGGACCTTCAATTCAATTCCATGGATCCACCTGTCTGCTTGATTCCAGTATAGCTTGAGCTCAGGGATGGGTATATGTCCAGAAGATCATTTATCGTATAAGATTGTCTTAGCTATTTGGAGTTTTTTTGTTTTTGTTTTTTGTTTTCAAATGAAGTTGAGAATTGTTTTTTCAAGGTCTATGAAGAACTGTATTGGAATTTTGATGGGAATTACATTGAATCTGTAGATTGCTTTTGGTATGATGAGCACTTTTACTATGTTAATCCTATGATAATACTAGGGAACTCTTACAGATAATAAACCCCTTTAGCAAAGTTTCTGGATACAAAATCAATTTAAAAACCAGCAGTCTTCCTTTGTACAAAAGACAAACAGGCTGACAAAGAAATGAGGGAAACAACATCCTTCATTGTAGCTAGAAAAAAACCCATAAAATGTCTTGGTGTAACCGTAACCTAGCAAATAAAAGATAATTAATTTTATTAACAATAACAACAAAAATACATGGGCTACTACAATGATGAATTTATTTTACTATACCATTAATCATTAGGCATATGCACAGACCTTTTGCCCTCTAATGCTGGTGTATTATCTTGATAACCAGGTTACAATATTAAATTCCATAGGCAGTTGCTAATATATAAGCTCACATTTTGTAGGTACTTGAAATAATCATAAGATACATTGTTTCCCCTGAGGCAGGATAAAGAAGAGTAGGATGGAATTTGCTGCTGTAAACTAGACAATTAGATGAAGACCTTCAGGACTTTCCATATAGTGGCCTCATTTTGTTTCTGGAAGTAGGAGGCAGCGCTGTCTATGGATGGGTGAGAGCTCTGGGGAGGGCCAGGTGAGTGATAAAGACTTGTGTTTCAACAGGGAATGGCTGAGTTTGTGACAATTGTAAGTAAAGACAACTTCATGCATTTTTAAATTTAATGTGGTGTAAAGGTCTGTGTTTATCTTATTCTAAAGGTGATCCACAGATTAGGTGTTGATGAGAGGAAAAAACATTGAATGGCAAAAAAAAAAAAAACAAACAAACAAACAAACAAAAAAAAAACTGTACAGAAGCTTCAGCATGTCAGTGAAACCATTCCTTCAGAAAATTATCTTTTTATAACCATCCTTGGATTTCCATGTTTTGAATATAGAGAGTACCTAAATTGATAATCTTGGGATGTACTCAGTATAAGCTACAATAATTCAGTCATGAAGGTATCACATCATCACTTTTGTCTTGGCCAAGAAATGCTATGGATGTTGGAGTCTTGCTGACCCACAGAACCTTAAGCTTTGTATTACTGACTTCAGAATTCATGAAAAATTATTGATTTGGGGTATTTCTGTGAAGCTGCATTTATTCACTGTCTTTATAAATTCTTCACACAATCGCAGCTTATCTTCATTTTTGTTTGACAGAAATAAGTAGATATCAGTGCTCTCTTTTATTTTCTGGCTATGTATTAGAATAACTATTAAGAAAAAAACTTCTACAGCCAAACTGCCCATATAGAAGATATACTAGAATAATCTGGGCAAGAAGCTTGGCTTTTAAGACCCATAGTTTGCTCATCTCTGAGGTGTAATGAAATGAATCTCTCTCATTGCTGTCCATGGATGTCTGTGACATAGTTACATGAACTTACCCAAACAAATAAGTACTGAAGTTGCAATAACACAGGTTTGACACTAGTTGCAATATAATGCCCATCTGTTGTTCTGCACTGCAGGTGCACATATTGTGGGACTAACTGCTTTGTCATGTAATCTCTCATATGATTTTATACTTTGTCAGTATCCAGTTGTTGCCCAGTGTTAACTATAGATGTGATTGGTACCAAGATATTAAGACTGGAAATCTTTCTCATTATTTCCATGAACTAATTTGGGAAAAATGAGAATTTTGAAAAGTTTCACTTCTTTTTTTTTTTAATTAAATCTTTATTACAAAGAACTTGTAAATAGAAAACAGCATACGGCCGAACCAAAATACACACATCAGAGAAAAGTCTAATGTGTCAATACTAAGAATGTATAAAGATGAAAATGCTAGTGGGGCATATTAACAAAATAATGTTTTTAGATAAGATGTGTCCACTTGTTTTCAATGGTATGCCAAAAATATGATAATTCCACAGTAAATATTAAATAACATGCATTGTTTTTGGTGCTTAGTATAAAGTGATGCCTAATCTGTATGCCTTCAAATTATCAATATAGAATGTATGTCAAATGGATATAAAGTAGCAAAAACTGCATGAAATATGATGACACTCTTTAAAGAGAGACTACAATGAAAAATTACTGAAAAAGAAACAATAAGATCAGAGAGAGAGAGAGAAAGAGAGAAAGTATCCCTGAGTTTGATTGCCAACACTAAGGCAGGGAGGATTCTTTTTTTTTTTCCCTAAGCAAACTATTTCTCTTTTATATTTGAATGAATGGATTTGTCTGGGCAACTGAATTTGACCTAATAGTGTATGAGTGGAACAGTGTTTCTCATGTGTACATCTGGTTATCTAAATCCTCTATAATACTAATTATAATAATTCACGAGGAAAGAAGACAGTGGTCATAGAAACTAACAGCTGTGGCCAAATTACTGAAAGTGGACATACCAGGTACTGCAAGAAAACTATGTATGGCTAGTCTGTAACCCAACTCATAGTGACAACTGCGTATTACCCTGTATTAACATGTAGAAGAACTCTATAATGTGAATTATGTCAATAGATAGATAAATCACATGGAAAGCCTAAATAGAAAGTTATAGGTCTGGTTTAAGTCTTCTTTTTTTCTGTCTAAATTCTAATGATATAAAAAAATCTAATATTTTCTATCCGTTTTCTGGTGCACAGATTATATAAAGTATGTTACACATTCTCTAATTTCCAACGATATCAAATGAAGTATATGTACTAAAACACAAATATTTTTACTGAGAAACATATTTGACAAAATTTAAAAGATGACACTTAAACACATGAACTGAGTGATTTTACTCTCTCTCTCTCTCAAATGCCTGGGTGCAATTAGTTCTAAAAATCTATTCAAACTATAGTAATAGATTAAGCTTCTCCATCATCTTTCTAAAACAATTAATTATAGGGCACAGCTCATATTTAGGTCTCCATTAAATTAAATCCTTTTCCTAAATCCCATCACATTCTGTGTTCTTTATAAAATGTCATGACATTACATTTAATTATAGATTATTTTTTCAAAGGATAGTGAACTACTTATAGCAAACTGTCTTCACTTTCTCCTTTTAAATGTAGCAACATGAATGCATGGTAGACATTTTTACATCTCAGGAATTACATACAGTTTATTGTCCAATGCACTATTTTATTTTTAAATGTTTTTATTGAAATAGAACTATACCACTTCCATTTCTTTCCTCTAGCCACATTCGTCTTTTCTCCCTTGAGTATCTATCATGTGTTTTACCCCATCAATCTGTGTTTTTATTTCTTGTAGTGCTCTGATGTTCACCAAACTGATGTCCTGAAACATAAAATGTCTATTATTCCCCCATTTCCTCAGATTCTATGATCTTTTTTATTTTTATAAAAGATTAGTGTTTTAAGATTTTTTTTTATTTTGTAAGAGTCAACATGGCTTTAATCATTCTTATAAATTATATAAAAATGGAGAACAGGGATGGTATTTTCTATAGTTGTTAAAAATTTAATATATTATTCATGACTGATTATATTTTTCTACATCGAGAAAGCATACTATTTGTGTATTTCTAGGTTGTTATTGTTTATTGAAAATTATACTTTTTAGCATAGTTTGGTTCCTTGTAAGAAATCAATGCCTTTAAAGTACAGTTTTTCTTTAATAATCTCAAAAAATCCTATCACAATTCACCTTATTTGAAAAAGGTATGGTCCATGAACACTTAGCATAATTACCACTTACTTGTAAGACGTTTGCATTTGATGAGCAAAGGTCAGTTACTTTACCAGAAGAAATATCTGTGTATTTTATGATCCAAAATTGGATACTATAGTGAAAACCCTGGAATTTTGTTTCTTTAAAAAAACAGAGAAATATTATAAGAATATGATTTTGTTTAAATCCCAACTATGATTTGCTTTCTGCTCTTGCAGAAGCACAGTATTTCCAGCTGCAGATAATTTCTGCAATTGTGTAATGTTTGGAATATATATATATATATATAAAGACTTTGAGCATTTCTTTAAATGTTTCTAGAAAGGATAATAATGAGTGAGTTAACCCAGAAGCAGAAAGACTCAAATGGTACATACTCACTTATAATTAGACACTAGCCCAAGGGCATGTCCCATGAAAGTCTTCACTTACCAGCAAATTGGGATAGATGTGAGGGCATCCTATTGGGGCTCTAGGTGAGAGAAGTATGGGAGAATGGGGAAATAGAAGGGTCCAGGGGGTCCTAGAAACCTACAAGAGAACATTATGGCAGATCTTGGCCCAGGGGTTCTGCTCAAACTATGTCTCCAACCAAGGACAATACATGCAGTAAACACTGAATCCCAACCCATATCTAGCCAATGGACGGGACATTCTCCACAGCTGAGTGGCGAGTGGGGACTGACTTTTACACTAACTCTAGTGCCCCACATTTAAGATCCCAGTGGCACTCAGAGGAAAGATAACAGGCTATCAAGAAGAGATTTCATACTCCATGATCATATAGACGGGAAGGAGGTTCTCTTCAGTAAAAAAAAAAAAAAAAAAAAAGAGAGATCATCACCCTCATATTTCTCAGTATAATACAGCTTATGTCTGCTAACAGTTTGGAACAAGGTTGTAATGTAGTAGGAATGCATCTTACACAAATGTTTTCTTTGAAGAAACGTTGAATATTTCCATCACAAGGAAATGGTGACCACAAAGTCCTCTGTGTGTGTGTGTGTGTGTGTGTGTGTGTGTGTGTGTGCGCGCGCGCGCGCGTGTGTGTGTGTGTGTGTGTATGTGCGCGTGTGTTGGAAACTGAACTTGGTCCTCTGTAAGAATGGTAAATGATCTTAACTACTGAGCCTTCTCACCAGCCTCCTATTTATTTCAATTTGATAATACTAATAAGACATTGAAATTATTTTATCTATTTAGTAAATCAAATATCTACATGTCAAAGGCTTAAGGGCTAAAACTGAAGCAATGAGAGGCTCAGAAGTCAAATTAATCAGAATTAAAAAGATACATTCCTGGTCTCTCTCTCTCTCTCTCTCTCTCTCTCTCTCTCTCTCTCTCTCTCTCTATATATATATATATATATATATATATATATATATATATATATATATAAAATGAAACCTTACTTTTTTACACTTATATGGTAATTACAGCTCAAGTAGGTAATTCAAAAATATACACAATAATAGAAAAAACTGCAAAATATAGCATACAGAAATGTATGCAATGTATAGATCATTAACTATTATGAGTGTGGATGTAATTATAGGAAAAAGTAAACACCAGAATAACTGTGTGGGTTATTTTCACCATTATAGGTGGCTGTTGTTTAAGTAAAGATTGCTTATTTTTAAATTCTTTGATAATTTTATATACTTAGCTTTTCTATGTAACAAATATGAAAGTTATTTAAATTGAGAATTGGTCCATATTAACCAATTTATCAACTTTATATTTTCCTGCTTCCCACTCTTTGTTGTGACTTCTTTTCTCTTATCTGGGTCATTTTTCAAATATGTTATCTTGTTTTTTATTTTGATTTTTATCTATTTCCTTGATATTTCATAATAGACACAACCTGATATGTTAGCCACATTCAAACAGGAAATTATCATTTTGCCTAGAGGACATTAAAGCCTGCAAAACAGCTGTAAGTTCTTAGAGAGACACATATTTTCTATCACATTGAAACGTATTATAATCATACTGTAATGAAATTGTATTTTTCTGTTTTAAACTAGATATGGATGACTTGTAGTCATTCCCATTGCAAAATGAAAATGTATATTAATATATATATATATAAAATTTATAATCCTTCAGATCAGATAGAAGTTGCACTTGGTAAAGTTAGTTATTATTACAAAGGCAAATTGTTTAATTTGATGTGTGTATTTAAACTTTAAGGCACACATTGCATGAATAGGCTACTATATTACAATTTGTTCATTATGTTTTTTGTCAGAGAAATACCCTATAACATATTGTAAGTCATTGCCTAAAATGTGGAAACAAGTATTGTCTTTATCTTGCTATCACATGATACAAACAGATTTTATTTAAGAATTTGGTTCAATATCTCTAAACCTTTATTCTTGAAATGTTTGTTCTTTCTTTAAAATATCCTTTTGCTTCTTGAATTGAAAGATTTCTGACATTGGGATGAGTCCTTTCAGAAAATGTCCTGAGAGTATTGAAGGGGGACAGATAAAAGTTCAATGTGACAACTCATGGTCTATTTTCTACCCTGTTTCAAGGAAAGAGGACAATCCGTGCGTGATATAACTGAATCCACAACTGAGAGCTCTGAACATTCAGGTTGCTTTATTCGTTTCAGCAACTTCTGGTTGAGTGGATATATTTAGGCGAACACTTGGGAGCATGAAGTATCTTTTTCCCCAAATATCTCTGGGGATCATATAAAAGTATTGTTAGAAATTCTATGTTTTGACTTCTCTTCACTCAGCTGCCATCCCAAGCTTTATTTTAGCTCTTTGAATTTTGTTCCATTTTACAATATCTCTAAATTATAGCTAATTTTAAACTGTGTAGAATCTTTTATGATGATCATTATATTTAAATTTGTAAAAACACAATTTTTAAAAGATCATCATAGTCATTAGAATCTGGCACAATTCCAAATATGGTTAGTTAGTTACTTGAATTATGAAGAGTTTGTTTCTAAGGTGGCCTACAGAAATTTTTAGTATATTGTGGTTCTTTCTAGCCACATTTATTTTAAATATTTTGTTCAATAAAAAATAGTGCACTTTGAAATTATAGTCCAGAAATACTAAGAACTTGTTGTTTTTAAAATGGAGAAATCTTATTCATTCACTTTTACCAGAGAAGACTCTGGAATGAGGTGCTAGGGTAAAACCCTGCTAGCTCAAAGAGGCAAAGAAAGCACACAGCTGACATTTCTACTCATCAGACATCCCAGAAGGAAAACCTCCTTTTCCTTCTAGACACTATCTTAAGTACTCTTCAATTCAAGATTCCTTCTGTTTAATCCCTGTCACCTGTTTGCTTGTTCCACCTCTCATCCTAGGGTTAGCTTTATTTAATCCCGTTTACAGAAAGTTCTTGGATTAAAAGTGTGTACTAGCATGAAGCCATACCACAAGTATTTTCTTACAGTAAAAAAGAAAGATCTAGGATCAGACTGAGCCATATCAAAATTACAAAAAGGCTTTTATATATCACAAGCTCCAAGTTTGCAATGGGATCACATTTTCTGTAACAAGAACATAGAACATATTTCTAGATATGCTGGTTTTTTTTCTGCCAAAAGTGTCCATATGATGGTGTGATGTTTAATGTTTATATCTTTTTTTTTTTATCTTTGAGAATAAAATGCATTTATTTTGTTTCTTTCCTGACTCTTTCATCGCAACACTCCACTCTTTCCCTCTTTTGCTCCCTTCCTCTCTCTTGCTCTCTCATCTTTCATATGTAGATATTATTCAACTATTTCTTTTATTAATGGAAGAAATGTACTATTAAGTTGTAGTTTGCTTCTTACATTTCCAGAGTATTTTGAAGAAATGTTTGTCAACACTGCTTATATTTTTCAATCAAATCCCATTTCTTGTGTTTTTGATTCCAGACTTCTAGCTCTTAATGATTATATCCTATTGCAGACTTTTAAAAGTTTTATTGCTTACACCTTTTCACTTTCTCCCATATCCTAGAATCACTCTATGCTCCATCAGCATGCTCCATGCCTTCATTTATCCATGTCTATGTCCATAGTCTTTTTTAGCCTTGAATGCTTTTTCACATTTCTCACTTATGAAAATCCTTGTCAGCTTTCAAGGCAATCCTTAAATGCTGTGTCTTCTGAGCGCCCTTTCATGATATTAAAGATTAAAATAAATCTCCAACGTCTTTGAACCACAACAACTTATGATTCCCTTGGGTAAGATTCTGTGCTGGCCCTTTAGTTGGTTGGCACTCTTACTGGGTATCTGTTGCAGCCAAGAGTCAGTGCAAAATAACAGAAAACACATATTTTGAAGCAAAAGTATCAGCAATTCAAGTCAAGCTCGCGGTGTTAAAATGTATTTATTATGAGCAAAAGAGGATAAAAGAGGCATAAATCAAAGTTATTGCTTCCCTTACTGTTGTTTAGATATTATAATTCTTATAATTAAAAAATCTTCATGCAGTTGCAAATGATTTAATATTTTTCTTGAATTATTTTATGTTGAAATTAAACTGCTGTTTTGCCTCTCTTGGTATAATCTGTCATTTATCCTCTCTCGGTGCATTTTGCATAACTCAGAGGAAAGAAATAAAGAAAGAAATATTGATTTTGGAATGAGAGTAATAAGTAGCTTTGGGTGAGAAGGTTGGAAGCATTAAGTATATCCAAAAGAAGATTGCTTTCTGATTATTTTATTGCTGAGTTGAAAAAACGGAGAGAAGATGTAAAAAACAAGCTAACAAAATCAGATTGTTTTGATAGTCTTAAATAGCAAAATTAGAATAATGCATTGTTGGCCATAACTGAATATCTCAATTGGAGAAGATCATTTTGAAAATAATTTTTAAAACATTCAGTGTTAGATACTATTCCCAAAATATTCTTGGTCAATAAAGAATGTTTGCATACTTTAGGCTGTTCCATTTCAAGGCTTAACATGCAGCTGCAGACAATGACAATGCTTCTGTGAAAATTCAGAACTGACAGCAGATGACTAGCTAAAGGTACTTAAGACATGAGCATGGACACATGAGTGTGACCTAGAGCTGTGCAAAATTAGAAGCAGTGAATTCATAATGTTTCCTTTGTGACATGGAGTGACTTATACCAGTATGCACATCATAAGAATGGGGAAATATGTGTAAAACAACCATTTGATTATACAATCTTATTTTAAGATCAAAGTCCTATGCAGAGTACACCATTCTGTAATGACAAGTATGGCAAAATACAGATTGAGATTTGTAAAATAAAAGTCTCATTGAGTCCCATAATTTTAGAGAAGAGTGCTACATATTCTTTTTATAGTTACAATAAATATTTGAGAAGGAATACTTTTAAGTTGCATTGTGATTTTGTAGTATGCAAGACCAAGGCATTATAATTTGAATCGTCCTGATGACTAAAGAGGTTTAAAAAATTAAGTATTTATTGGCAATTAGTATTTCTTCTTTTGAGTATTGTTGAAATAAAGCATTAGCCCATTGATTGTTTGATTGGAAGACTTCATCTTCATTTGTTTGAATTTTGTATTTCTTTATACATTGTGAATAATATTTCACAACTGTCTGTTGTGAAATAGACACATATTTTTTTTCGTTTGTTCTGCTGTCTATTCACTGAAGAGATGGTTGCATTTGCTGGCTGATGGTTTTTACCTCATGTAATTCTATATGTGTGTGTATGTGCATGTATGCTACTGCTGGGTTGAGATTTTTTTTTTTCCAGAAAACATTACCTTAGCCTATATTTTGATATCTTTGTTTTGTGATTTTTCTCTAGTAGTTTCAGGTCTTATGTTAAGGTCTTTAATCCATGGTAATTGCTTTTTTGTTTTGTTTTGGGGGGTTGCTTTTGTTTTTTATTAAACAATTAGCTTTATTGGGGCTATTTACAGGAATATATGTGAAGATTTACTTACAGGAACAGAAATCATTAAAAGAGCTATGTCACCAAAACCCACCTCAGCATAGATGACAGCAAAAGTGAGAGTTATGTATCCAGTTCCGTTCTCTGCATGATTATAGCATATGATCTCCTGAATATGTTCTAAAATTTAATAAGAATTAATTGGGCTAAGTTTGCATTTATGTTAATGAAAGATTCATCTATACATTTCTTTGTGTTAGCATCACAAAGTGTTGGATTTACTAAATGATACTAGTATTGCTGTCTAAATTTCTATTTTATATAACAATTTTAGTGAGCAGTTTTACCTCTTCACTGGTTTGGGAAAAAATAGGGAATCTAGGTTTCTTTGCTGTTTATTTATGTGTCTAGGAACTTCTGCTGTTGCATTTTAAGTAATATATTCCAATGTGTGTCCTATACTTTGTTTTAGAATTTTGTCACCTTTCCTTTTTTCCTTTCACTTTAAATTTTAAAAATGTATGTAATTATTATTGCTATAATCCTATTTAATAAAATTAATTTTGACTATATTTACTAGATTATCCAATATCCACAAGCCATTTAAAATTTTATTTACTTTCCTTCTAAATTATAACTATTTCATTTAAATGTGTTGAATTATTTTATTTAAAAGTGTGCAGCCATGATTTTTTTTTTTGAAATTTTATTTATTGATTTATGGAACTTCTTTTTAAATAAGACAAATTCTTGTTATGTAGCTTTGCCTGGCCTGTTACTTGCTTTTTTAGTCCAGGCTGGCCTTGAACTCATAGAAATCAACAGATAAATATGCCTTTGTCTCCCAAGCATTGGTGTTAAATGTGTGCTTCTCCATGATTGACAAGAGCTCTCTTTTTTGAGGTTACTATTTAGGACATGAAACTGCTCTGTCTTCTAGAAAGCAGTAGTATCCTGTTGCTTACCTTAAACAGAGGGTTCTCAGTGTCCTAGGGGTGTGTGGATGGCAGAACGTCATGTTCTCAAACAGTTTATTTCTGTGTTCGCTCCATTTTGCCTCCGTTCTCCAGAGAACTATATGTTAAATCAAAGAAACAAACAAACAAACAAACAAAAAAACCCAAACATATAATCAACTTTATCTTGAGCAGACAAGTTACGTTTCTGAACTTCAGATCAGACATTTTCTTTCAAAGAATTTTATTCTTTTTATTTTACAAACTTTCAAAAAATATAATGTGCAGCTATTTAATGGGAAGAGATGTTCTACTTCCTTTATAAAAGTGAAAGATTTAACTATTGTTTTTGTCTGTGCTGCTCAGTTGAAGCACAGATCCCTGAAAAAGACAAAGAAGAAACCTCTTTTCTCTACAGAAAGTGTTCTTCTCTAAAGGTGAAAATGCTATACTTTTTGTTACATAAATTTTACACTCTGAAAATATTGAATTAAAAACAAAATGTCAACATTGTCTCCTGAGACATGTTTTCGTTAAAGAGTAAAACATGGTTCATTTTGAATTTTTGAGTTTTTTTTATTAATTTATTCTTGTTACATCTCAATGTTTATCCCATCCCTTATATCCTCCCATTCCTCCCCCCCACCATTTTTCCATTATTCCCCTCCCCTATGACTGTTCCTGAGGGGGATTACCTCCCCCTGTATATTCTCATAGGGTATCAAGTCTCTTCTTGGCTACCTGCTGTCCTTCCTCTGAGTGCCACCAGGTCTCCCCCTCCAGGGGACATGGTCAAATGTGAGGCACCAGAGTACGTGAGAAAGTCATATCACACTCTGCACTCAACTGTGGAGAATATTCTGACCATTGGCTAGATCTGGGAAGGGGTTTAAAGTTTACCTCCTGTATTGTCCTTGGCTGGTGCCTTAGTTTGAGCAGGACCCCTGGGCCCAAATCTGCCTATCATATTGTTCTACTTGTAGATTTCTAGGACCCTCTGTATCCTTTTATTTTGCTATTCTCCCATGCGTCTCTCATTTAGAGTCCCAATAGGATGCCTTTCCCTCTGTCCCAGTTATGTTTTCATATTAACTAATTTTGCCTGCTTTTAATTTATGCACCACATACATTCAGTGTCCACAAGTGTAAAAGAGAGCATTTGAATACCAATGAAATGGAGATATAGGTATCCATGGGCTGCCATATGGGTTTCGTAAACTAAACCCAGGTCCTCTGCAAAAAGCAGCCAGTGTCCTTAACCACTGAGAAATCGCTTCAGGCTTAGTTTTGAAATTTAAATTCATATATTTAGTTTTTTATGGCTTGATTTTTATTGTTTAAGTCTATCTTTAATGGACAATAAGAGAATTAATTTCAATGTATACCTTTTAATGTTTCTTTTATTGTATGCCACCTCCTTTTCTTTCTTTCTTTCTTGTTCTTGTTCTTCTCGTTCTTGTTCTTGCTCTTCTTGTTCTTGTTGTTCTTCTCCTCCTCCCTCCTCTTCTTCCTTCCTCCTCCTCCTTCTCTACTGACCTGTGTAATTTGTATAGAGAGACAGGTCTTTAGACTCAGGATTGCAGGGATAAGATTATTCATGACTTGAAGAAGGGAGATCTTGATTTCAAGACTAACCTGGTCTATATAGTAAGTTCCAGGTCAACCAGGGCTACATTTTAACAGGTACATGAACACATAACTTTTAGAATAACAATGTAATTTCTTGGAACGTCAAACATGAATATTGTATATTTAGTCAGATTAAATTTATCTTTCATGGTTTTGCTTTTGATTCACAGTATTATTTAATTTGTGTAATATTTTTAAAAATTCCCGAAAGAGATATTTTCTTTCTTATAAATGTAATGTCACAAAGAAAGGAAACAAATGGATGACCAAAGTAGCAATACCACCAAAGGCCAACATAATGATCCAATTAGTTTATTGTGGTCACCTGCAGGATATGAATGAAGAGATGCACATAGGGACAAAGCTAATCCACAGCCAGCTGCATCATCAAAACTCTCATGCATGGATGACAATACATGGCAGCAGAAAAACACCCTGCATTCTCTTTACAACTTAAATGCATCTGGACAGATTTAAAAAAATTTATCTCTACAACAGTTTCTACTGCTTGTGTAACTTTGGTGTTGGAGGAGACTCATGAAAGTCATGAGTTCTAGGGACATCCTGAGACTTTGCAGACTTTTTTGCTCTTCAGTCATAATGGACATCTCTTCAGTGTCCTCAGATTCTTAAGGGGTATCCTGATCATGAATACTTCAATTATGACAAAATTGCTATACAGCCTTTCCTCAGTATCACACAGTTTCTTTGGAAATTATTTATTTTTTTTCTTTACTCATTTATGTAGAACTTACGCTTTCAATTTTACTTCTTACTGTTAAATGATCTTGTGTAAGTAAGAAAATGATAATAATTGAGGTGAAACACCATTTCATGCTAACAGCATTCACTTAAATATCTTAAGTGTGCATTATAAGTTGTATGTATATAAATAATATGCCAATATTGATACAACATTAATGTAAATCATTTCTGTTGACAAATTCTTTAGGTTTATACATAGAACTTTCTTTCTCTCTTAAAATACCTCTCTTTATCCACATGCTTGATCTCTGAAAATATCTAATAACAAGGATACTGTTTCAATCCTGGCTATTATGAGCTTTTCTCTTTAAACTAAGTTATTCCTTTTCATCTTTGGAGCCATCTAACACTGTTTCCAACATATTGGGCCACAAGTCCCATATCTAATAGCTGTTAAAGATATAATTTTAGTTTATAAATGTTTCCAAAACAATAATACTGATTTAAAATCTAGTTAAAACGTTCTTTATATTTTAATCTCATATCAGATGTTAGGTTACAAAGTATTATTTATCATCTTCATACCTCTCACGGTATTAGTTCAATATACTTATAAGAGTTTTGTGAATTTTAAGTAGGAAAGAATGCATAAAGTTATGCTTGATTGCATTAAGCACAGTTTCACAATAAACATTCAAAAGGTAGAATTCTGAATTATGTATGTACGGAATAATGATATAGGAGAAATTCATGGAAGGCTGACAGTTTTTGTTAAATCATACAATAGTCACATACTAGAAACCTAGTAATATGTTGAATCTTGAACTGTCTAGTGTGTATGTGTTATTTTTTCAATATATTATATCACCTATGGATTCTTTAATTTTAAGCATAACTACTTTTATACCAAAATATTTGATAATCTGCATGATAAAATTTTTTTGTTTGGGTAATTAAGGCGTTTGGAGGCTAGTAACACATGACTATGAATGTTTACTTTTCTTATATATCTAGTTTTAAAACACAAAAGAGTTATTTTGGTGCCAGGTACTGTTTTTTTCTCAGTGGATAAATATTTGCTAACTTTATGTGAACTTTTCGTTGAATAGTAGCTCAAGAAAAATTAAATTATCTATGACTTCCTTTAATTGTTAAATTTATTAATACAATGTCAGTTGCTTTAAAAATATCTAGAGGGAAAAGGAAGACACTTATTTTAGCTGAGTCTGTAATTAGAAATGAGTCATCTTCCATTGACGGGACAAATTACCGGCAATTTTCCAATTTGCCAGATTTTTGCATGTATCACATGAATAATTGAATAATTAGAATGAGCCAAATCTAGGGTAGTTAATTTTAGTTGAGTAAATTCAGTGCCATCTGGGCTTCTGGCTTTCCTAACTTTTAATTGACCTACTTATTTCAAAAGAATCCCAATACCCAATTTGTAAAATAGATGTTTAAGAACAAACCAGAGTGAGTCAGACCACATGTTAAAATACTTAATTACTGTTTATTCAAATCACAACAAACAAAATAAGAAACTAGTATTCAATGTTAGGAAGCTCATTTAAAGCTCATTTCAATTTAATAATTGCACAAGATAATTTGTTTTCTTAACACTTAATTTTGTGTTCATAATACTTAATGATTATTATTTGCAAGTTACCTGTGTCTAGAAGTATGACTAAGATATGATTATATTTTTAAGTTGAGTTACCTACAAATTCAGAGCTTTTTCATTCTCATCAGAAAGGTTTGGCTTCTATAAAACATAAAAATGATCTTTATAGTCATGATATTTTTTATGCTTGTAAGGTCTGCAAAATATTAATGTTTCTAAAAGCTTAATTTCATTACTTTTTTGGGATCATCTTGGCATGAGCTTTTTATTAAATAAAAAAGCTAATTTCCATCTGTGTTTATATGCTCAAACTTATATAATTAGAGCATATTATCAAGTTATAAGAATTATCTTTATGTCCTTTACAAGTGTAAAGTTGTGCCTTGGGATTCCAATTCTTAGTTGAGTGGTGGTATACCAATCTGTTATACATGATAAATTTAAATGATAATTTTTATGACTGCTGAGTTAATGGCATTAATTTATTTCTCCAAATTTTTTAATAAATGTATTTTGTGATCAACAGTGTTTATATTTTCAATTAGGCACTTACAGCTGTATGTAGAACATAGGACCTTAACAATTTTTTCTTATACCTGAAGAATAATTTATATTAGATGTGAATACAAAATCAAAACATGGCAATATTTTATAGAACAACTCTCTGATCCAGAGTCTAGACTTTAAGCTATAGTTTATACTTACAGCCCGAGAAACTACCAATAGCAGGTTTAATACATGTAAGCAATGCGGAGTCATGGGTAAAGTATTTAGCAAGCATCTGAAGGGTTTATACAAACCATATCTGCAGAACAATTGCAGGAAAAAAAATACAACTGATTTAAAACACTGGTAACATTTATTTTGCCTTATAGAATTAAATCTAAAACTGAAGAATAGAGCAAGTAGAAAAGCCTAAAAATTAAGCAGTGACACAAAACAAACAAATGAAAGACTACAGCAATGAAAAAACCTCCCTAGGAGTGTTTTTCCACTAGGTACAGGCCTAAGGTATTTCTTTTCATGGAGAGCTACAAATGTAAATTACAAATACTAAAAGTGAGCAAGAGATAAAGCATGAAAAAAGTCATTTAAAAAACTCATTCTGTTCTCATCTCTATTTACCCATCAAAGTCTCAGTGGGGATTCTTTGGACTATAGATTTTGCAAGGCTAAATGGAATGATGTAACTAACACTTAAAGAAATTCCAATGTAGGCAAGATTAGTGGGGATCTAGACTACGATGAGCCCCTACTGTTCTGAGTAATACTGAAAATCCTGCTTGAAACCTAAATTTCAGCCAAAGTTCAACATTGAACAGATACCTTTAAGGAGATCTCAGAGGAATACAGGTAGATAAGAGTTTGAACTCCATAAAGCATACACCAAAAAGTTTTGCACATGCTATTGGTAGAAAGCCCTATATAAATCCTAATTATAGAAAATGTATATTGACCTAGAGTAGCAGTAGAATACCTGTCTTTGAAGTATGTCTTTCTCCACTGAGATTCCATAGAAGTTGAATATAAAAATTGGACTTCAGAGTATACTGGAAAATTGTGCAACACAGCACTTTCTACATTTTGTTTATTACAAAGAATGGTCATCAGACATATTTAAAAATAAGGAAGAGTGCCTTCTAAGGTGATTTGTGAAATCCCTAGACTTTAATTACAAGTAAATCCCAGAGTAAGAAAATCAGAAATCTAAATTATGACGAACAAGAACAAATATGAATGAGAACACAAATGTCAAAATCTAAGAACTATAGGAAATGATTTAAAATAAGTCTCATAAAAGTATGCCTAGGATAGTATTTGTGTATAAGTGTGTATATACCGTGCCTGTCATTCTCGGTCTGGATTACCTAATTCAGAATGATCTTTTGTAGTTCCATCCATCTGCCTGCAAATTTCAAGATTTCCTTATTTCTAATAACTGAGTAGTATTCCGTTGTGTAAATGTACCACAGCCTCTTTCTCCAGTCTTCAATTGAGGGACATTAAAGATTCTGGCTATTACGACTAAAGCTGCTATGAGCATAGTTGAACAAATATGCTTGTATGGTGGAGAATCTTTCAGGTGCATGCCCAGGAGTGGTATACCTGGGACCTGAGGTTGCACTTTTCTCCACTTTCTGAGAAAGTACCAGATTGATTTCCAAAGTGGGTGTACAAGTTTTCACACCCATCAGCAATGGAGGAGTGTTCCCCTTTCTCCACATCCTTTTCAAAGTGAACTGTCACTTGAGTTTTTATTTTAGACATTGTGATAGGTGTAAGATGGAATCTGAGATTTTTTGATGTGCATTTCCCTGATGACTAAGGACATTAGCATTTTAAAGTGTTTCTCAGCCATTCAATGTTCCTCTGTAGAGAATTTTCTGTTTAGCTCTGTACCACAGTTTTAAGTGGATTATTTGAATTGGTCATGTTTAATTTCTTGATTTCTTTATATAATTTAGATATTATCTCTTTGTCAGATGTAGGGTTGGTGAAGATCTTTCAGTCTGTAGGCTGTTGTTTTGTTCTATTGACAGTGTTCTTTGCCTTACAGAAGGTTTTCAATTTCATGAGGCCCCAATTATTAATTGTTGATCTTAGAACCTGAGCTATTGGTGTTCTGTTCAGGAAGTTTTCTACTGTGCCAATGAGTTCAAGGCTCTTTCCCACTTTTTCTCTAACAGTTTCAGTGTGTGTCCAGTTTTATGCTAAGGTTTAATGCACTTGGAATTGAGTTTTGTGCAAGGTAGTAAATATTGATCTATTTGCATTTTGGCGTGGGATTAGTTATATATATTATCATTTCATCCGCAAAAGTGATACTTTAACTTCTTCCTTTCCAATTTGTATTTATTCTCTTGATGTCTTTTAGTGGTCTTAGTGTTCTAGCCAGGAATTCAAGTACTATATTGAAGAAATATCTAGAGAGTTGACTGCCTTGTCTTATATTTTATTTCAGTGGAACTAATTTAACTTTCTCTCTGTTTAGTTTGGTATTGCTGGTAGGCTCGCTGTATATTGCATTTACTACTTTTAGTAACATGAATGCGAATTTTATTTTGTCAAATGGTTTTTTTAGGCAATTAAGGAAACATTCAGGTGTTTTTAAAGGTCTTCTGAGAAACTCCAACCAGTGAGGGTTATAGACAAAACTGGAAATTGAAGCTGGACGCTGTGCTGAAAAATGAGTGCAAGTAGTGGGGAAGATAGAAGGATCTGGAAGGGTCACCAGATCAACAGTGAAATCAATAATGTGAGCAGCAGTAGACCCTTGGCCCTTCACAAACCATTGCACCAACCAAGACAATGCATGCAGAGTGCCAAGGCTCTCTGATCAGATGTAGCTGATTAATACCTCATTGTTCATGTGTGGGGGGAAGGAGGTGAGAGGGGACTGCCTCTGTCATGAGCTTTGGTGCCTTGAAGAGTAAGGGAATGCAGGGTTACAGATATTTGATTTTAAAATAGTCGAAGGAAAGCCAGTTCTTTCCATTACTTTGTGGTAGTGTTCTTTTGTCTAAGGACCTGTTTTCTCCTTTTCATTATTTTTGGGTAATTTTTCTTGTTCTCTACAATTTAATTATTTTATTCTCTGAAATTTTTGTCTTTATGCTAATTATTAAGTTTTATTTCATTTTGTAACATTTTCCTACGAAAATTTTCATTATTTGTAGCCTTGGCTTCGGGACTCACTTTGTAGACCAGGCTGGCCTTGAACACACAACAATCCTTTTATTATTAACTCATTCCAAAGACCTTATAAGACATTCTATTAGGCCCATTTGCTTAATAGTCACTATTATTGTACATACATACTTTATTTTTTTCTTAGCCCTGGGAAGTTCTTTTCTCATTTTTTATTATTATAATTTATTCACACTACATCCCTATTGTTATAAACTTGATGTTATCTTCCCATTCCCACCCTCCTTCTCTCTTCCCCCATTCCCCCTCCCCAGTCCTTTGATGGTGGAGGGGCTCCACCTCACAGTCTGATTACAGTCTATCAGGTAGCATCTCTCATAACTAAGGACATTGAGCATTTCTCTAAGTGTTTCTCAGCCGTTTGATATTTCTGTTGAGAATTCTCTGTTTAATTCTGAACCCCTTTTTATGACTGGGTTATTTGGTTTGGTGGTGTTTAATTTCTTGAGCTCTTTATATACTTTGGATATTAGATCTTTGTCAGATGTAGGGTTGGTGAAGATATTTTCCTAGTCTGTAGACTGCTGCTTTGTTCTGTTGACAGTGTCTTCTGCCTTACAGAAGCTTCTCAGCCTCATGAGGTCCCATTTATTAATTGTTGAGCTTAAGGCCTGGGCTTCTGGTGTTCTGTTCAGGACGTTCTATCCTGTGTCAATGAGTCTCAGGCTCTTCCCTATTTTTTCTTCTAACATATTCATTGTCTCTGGTTTTATGTTTTTTATGTTGAAGTCTTTAATCCACTTGGAACTTGAGCTTTTTGCATGGTGGGTGATAAATATGGGTATGCTTGCATTTTTCTTACATGTAGCCGTCCTGTTAGACCAGCTGCACTTATTGAACATCCTATCCTTTCTCCACAGAATAGATTTGCCTTCCTTGTCAAAAATTAACTGTCCATATGTGTGTGGATTTATTTCTGGGTCTTAAATTTGATTCCATTGATCAACCAGCCTATTGCTATGCCAGTACCATGCTGTATCATTTACTATTGCTCTAAAGTAAACCTTGAGATCAGGTATGGAGATCCTCTAGAGGATCTTTTATTGTAGAGGATTGTTTTGGCTATTTTTGTTTTGTTTTGTTTTGTTTTGTTTTTGCTTTTTCGTATGATGTTGAGAATTGATCTTTCAATGTCTTTAAAGAATTGTGTAGGTATTTTGATAGGGATTGCATTGAATCTGTACCTTGCTTTTGGTAAGATGGCCAGTTTTAATATGTTAATTTTCCTGATCTATGAACAAGGGAGATCTTTCCATCTTCTGAGGTCATCTTCAATCTCCTTATTCAGAGATTTGAAGTCTTTTTCAAGCAAGTCTTTCATTTGCTTGGGTAGAGTTACTCCTATATATTTTATATTGCTAGTGTCTATAACGAAAGGTGTATTTCCCATAATTTCTTACTCTGTAGGATTGTCACTTGTATAGAGGATGGCTATTGACTTTTTTGAGTTAATTTTGTATCCAGACATTTTGCTGAAGGTGTTTATCAGCTGTAGGAGTCTCCAGGTGGAAATTTGGGAGTCACTTACATATAAAATCACATCATTTGCAAATAGGGATAATTTGTCTTCCTTCTTTCCCATTTGGATCCACTTGATCTCCTTTTGTTGTCTTATTGCTCTAGCTAGAACTTCAAGAACTATATTGAAGAGATATGAAGAAAGTGGGTAGACTTGCCTGGTCCCCGATTTTAGCGGAATTTCCTTCAGTGTCTCTCCATTTAATTTGATGTTGCCTATTGGCTTGCTGTATAGAGTAGACTTTATTATATTTAGATATGTGCCCTGTATCCCTGATCTCTCCAAAACTGTAAACATATATGTGTGTTGGATTTTGTCAAATGCTTTTCCTCCATCTAAGGAAATGATCATATAGTTTTTTTTTTCTTTCAGTTTGTTATATGATGGATTACATTGATGACTTTTCATATATTAAACCATCCCTGCATGCCTGGAATGAAGCCTACCTGGTCCTGATGAATGATATTTTTGACATGTTCTTGTATTCAGTTTGCAAGTATTTTATTGAGTATTTTTTCATCAATATTCATAAATGAAGTTGTTGTGAAATTCTCTTTTTTTGTTGGGTCTTTGTGAGGTTTAGGTCAAAGAGACTGTGGACCCATAGAATGAGTTTGGTTATGCTCCATCCATTTCTATATTTTAGAGTGGTTTTAAGCATATCAGTATTAGCTCTTCTTTGAAGGTCTGGTAGAGTTCTGTTCTGAAACCATCTAGCTCTGGGCTTTTTTTGGTGGGGCAGGAGACTTTTAATGACTTCTTCTATTTCTGTAGGAGAAATAACATTATATAGTTTGTTTATCTAATCTTGATTCAATTTTGGAAGGGGAATCGATCAAGAAAATTGTCCATTTCCCTTAGATTTTCAAATTTTGTGGTATATATGGCTTTGAGGTGGGATCTTAAGATTCTTTGTATTTCTTCAGTGTCTGTTCTTATGTCTCCCCTTTGAATTCTGAGTTTGTTAATTTGGATAGTGTCTCTCTGCCTATTAGTAAGTTTGGCTAACTGTTTGTCTATATTGTTGATTTTCTCAAAGAACCAGCTCCAGGTTTTATTGATTCTTAGAATTGTTCTCTTTGTTTCTAATTTATTGATTTCAGCCCTGAGTTTGATTATTTCTAGAGTCCTAATTTTCTTTGGTGTTTCTGCTTCTTTTTTTAGGGTTTCAAGATGTGTCATTAAGTTGTTTATATGGGATGTTTCCAATTTCTTTATAAAGGTAGTAATTGCTATTAGTTCTCTACTTAGAACTTTGTCAATGTGTCCCACAAATTTGGGTATGTTGTTCCTTCATTTTTGTTGAATTTCAGCAAGTCCTTAATTTATTTCTTTATTTCTTCCTTGACTCAGGTGTCATTAAGTAGAGAGTTGTATAGTTTCCATGTGTGTTTAGGTTTTTGTTATTTCTGTTGTTGAAGACCAGCCTTAGACCATGATGGACTGATAGAATAAAAGGTATTATTTCAGTCTTCTTGTATCTGTTGAGACTTGCTTTGTAACCTAGTATTTCATCAATTTTGAAGAAAGTTCCATGGGTTGCTGAGAAGAAGGTATAATCCTTTGTGTTTGGGTGAAAAGGTCTGTAGATATCTGTTAGACCCATTTGATTCATGACATTAGTTGGTGTCATCTTTCTCAGTTTAGTTTCTGTTTCAATGACCTATACTTTGGTGAATGTGGGGTATTGAAGTCTCCCACTATTAATATGTGGGGATTTATGTGTGTTTTAAGCTTTGTTAACAGTTCTTTTACAAATGTGGATGCCCTTGTATTGGGAGCATAGATCTTCAGAATTGTGATGTCATCTTGGTTGACTTTACCTTTGATGAGTATGAAGTGTACTTCCTCATCTCTTTTGATTAATTTTGCTTCAATATCTATTTTATCAGATTTTAAAATGGCCACACCAGCTTACTTCTTCTGTCTGTTTGCTTGGAATACATTTTCAAAGGCTTTTACCCTGAAGTAATGACTATCCTTGTAGATGAGAGGTGTTTCTTGAATGATGAAGAATGTTGGATCTTGTTTATGCATGCATTCAGTTAGTCTGTGTCTTCTTATTGGAGAATTGAGACTATTGATGATGAGAGATATTAATGACCAGTAACTCTTGAATCCTCTGAAATTGATGTTGGCTGTAGTACAGTGTTTGTGTGGTTTTGTTTTTGCAATGGTGTAGTTATCTCCTTCCCATGTAATTTTGATTGTAGCTTGTCTCTTTGGGGTGGAGTTCCCCTTCTAATAACTTCTGTAAGGCCAGGTTTTTGGATAGGTACTATTTGAATTTGATTTTGTCATGGAATATCTTGTTTTCTCCATAAATGGTTACTGATATTTTCACTGTGTATAGTAGTCTGCCCGGGCATCTGTGATCTCTTAGCATTTGCAGGACCTCTGTCCAGGCCCTTCTGGCTTTTATTGTCTCTGATGGGAAGCTGGATGTAATTCTCATAGGTTTGCCCTTATACGTTACTTGGCCCTTTTCTCTTGCCAGTTTTAATATTGTTTCTTTGTTCTGTATGTTTTCTTTTTTTTATTATTATGTGGTGGGAAGATTTTCTTTTTTGGTCTGTTCTATATGGTGTTTTGAGGGCCTCTTTATGGATATACATATCCTTCTTTAAATTGGGGAAAATTTCCTCTGTGATTTTGTTGAAAATATTTTCTGGGCCTTGGAGTCTGGCATATTCTCTTTCCTTAATGAGTATTATCCTCAGGTTTCATCTTTTCAAGGTGTCCTTAATTTCTTGGATGTTTTGTGTGAGGAATTTTTCAGATGTGGCATTTTCTTTGATGGTTGCTTCAACTTCTAAGATTATATCTTCAAATCCTGAGATTTGTTCCTCTATCTCTTAGATTCTGTTAGAGAAGCTTGTCTCTGTGTTGCTTGCTTACTTCTATAAGCTCTCTTGTTCCCATTTGCTGTCTGTCTGTGCCTTTATCATTGTTTCAATTTCATCTTCAGATCTTATACTGTTTTATTCATTTCCTTCATCTGATTGTATTTTCCTGAATTTCTTCCAGTGCCTCTCTATAGGCCTCTTTTATGTCTTCTGCCTTTTTGACCGCATCTTCCTGAATTTGCTTATGGATTTTATTCATTTCCTCCAATATCATAGTCATTACTAAGTATTTGATGTCATTTTCTGTATTTCAATTGTGTTTGAGTTCTCTGGGTTGCTATCTTTGGGATAGCTAGAATCTAGACATGCCATATTGTTTTGGTTTTTGTTGTTTATGTTTTTTTATGCTGGCCTTTGTTCATCTTGCTGTCATTGGTGTTGGGAGATAGCTTCTGTGTGTCCTTCATTGGTCATTGAGAGCAGATTGTTGGTGAGTGATAATAGATCGAATACCTTTGCATGTGGAGATCAGGGAAATCTTCCCAGGGACCGGCAGGTGACCTGGTTTCCACTGCTAGAGACTTTGCCCCATACCCTGGACTCACCACTGGTTCAGCAGAGATAGGTGCTGGTGCTCTGCAGTTCCAGAATCAGTTTGAGGTAGTGTAAGTAGAGCCATTATCCTGCCTTTGACTGGGTTTTGAATAACCTGCCCCCGAGCGCTGAAGCTTTGTGTTCTAGGTACAGATCACCCTAGAGTTTCTGAACCTCTACTGGCTTCTAGTAGTTGTTTATGTTTCTGCCTGCTCCAACCAGTATGTGGGGCCTACGTTCAACCTGCCAGGGAGAGCACAACTACTGCCTTCTGATTATTGTTGGTTGGCTAAATTTTTACCCTATCCCCTCAGACCTTTCTAGCTTCTCCTGAGAGCTTGGCAGGCCCTGCATGGCTGGATAGTTTTCAGACCTATCCTATCAGGTATTCCAAGACTCTCCTGAGAGCTTGGGAGGTCCTGCTAGGCTGTGGGGCCTGGCTAGGCTAAGTCTGTTCTGGCCAATTGTACAAGGACAGTCTGATAGTGCCTGTAGCTAGGTTTCTGCCAAGTCAGTTCAGACCACACACCTCAAGTGGCTTCATCTTGCTAGGTTGCACTGGATGTACAGTTTCCTGCTCTTTCCCTTCAGGCCTACCCAGCCTCTGCTGAGTGCATGGAAGACCCTGCCATGCTTGGTGCCCAGATAACTGGGTCCATTGTGACCAATTCTGCTGGGATGGTAGCTAGGTCCCTGCCTGGACCATTCAGACAGCACACCTGAGGCAGTTCCATCCTACTATTTTGGGCTGGCTGAATATTTTCCTGCCCTTTCCTCTCAGGCCAGCCAAGCCTCTCCTCAGAGCATGTGAGGCCCTGCTAGGCTGTGGAGACTGGCTAGGCTGGGTCAGTTCTGACCAATTTTGCAGGACAGTCCTCTGTGGCCAGCAGCTAGGCTCATGTCTGGCTGCACTCAGACTGCACCACTGTGGCTGGACAATATGTCCAAGCCTTCTGGGTCCCCGTGTGACACTTAGTCTTTATGTGGACTGGTGCAGAGCAGATGGGTGTCTCTGAGGACAGATCTATCCATTTCCCTGAGATTTCCCTAGACCGGGAGCTCTGGTGCTTCACTGTCCAGATTTCATCCCCAATTACTAAGTTTACACTGCAGAGCAAGGCCACAGCTCACAGCTCACAGGCAGGTTCTGGTCCAGACTCTAGAGACTGGACTTTCATCCTCCATGGGCTGCTGGATGACAGGAGGCCAGAACTGCCGATGGTCTGCACCATGTGGACCTCTCTCACCTTGTAATCTACAGCTCTCATGGTCCATGGCTCACATTAGCACCCCCAGTCTACTCACTATAGACCAGACACCACACATCTTGGTGCTGCCATCTTGGAATCCTCCCTTTTCTTTATTCTACTAACTATTCTAAGTCAAATTTGGCTAGTTAGGTAAAATACATTAATATTTTAGGACTCATAATGAATTTAGAAATTATTTAAAATAATTGTCTATAAAATAAGAAGAAAAATAAATAAATGGAGGTATAGGATCTATTTGCACTAACAAAATTATGACTCCAATAAGCTGAAATATAATATAATATAATATAAAGTATATATACACTAGTAAAAAGAACACAAAACAATACAAGCAGCATTTTTAAAGGACACATCAAAATGGAATTCTAAAAATTGTCATATAATTTATAGCAAAATGGAAGAATAATTAAGGAAAGAGACAACTTATGAACTTAGCAGGTAAAGGGCTTGCTGCTTTTCCAGAAGACTAGCATTCCACTTCCTGGTCAAAACTAGGGAAGATCACAAGTACCTTTAATTTCAAATATTGAGATAGCATCCACACATATGTTTTATATATGCACAAAAATAAAAACAGCCCTTTCATTAAACACTACATTTCATATAGTCAATGAGTACAAGAAAATACATTTATAGGAATAGTATAAGAACCAAAGTCATATTTCTATTGAGATGCAAAAAAATCACAATTTAAATATAGAAATGTAGATAGAAGACAGGATCGTAAAATATGTATAACTAGAACAGAAAATAAAACAAATGTAATGTTTAAAAAACATTGGACCAAACACAATTCAAATAAGTAATTTAGGAGGTAGTTTTGTACTAAAATGATAAAGAATTAATACAATGTAATAGACATCAATATTTTTGCAGAAAACAAATGGACTTTAAGGTATATAAAACACAATGAATAGAATAAAATAAAACTTAAGTTCACAATTCCTGATACATATTTCAATATTTTACCTTTTATCATGTACAAAAAGCAGTTATATTTTGGAAATATATGGATGATTCTTCACCAATGAAACAACATTTCCACCTTATTTTGTAAAACATTTCAAATACTAATAGAAAATACCCATGAATTTCCAGTGCGTATCTTACATATATCCATTTAAATACTTATCCTATTTCCTGAGACAAATCTCTACACAGATGAGAATTAGGACCACAGACTGTTCTTCAACAATGAAATAGGCCTAATGGAATCAGCATAATGTCCAAGCTATCAGAAAACAATAAACAAAACAAACAACTCAATTCTTTTCAGGACACTGGGGACTATGGAGACATTCTCAAAATAGGTAATAAATATTTTTAACTGAGTGTACATTGAATCATTCATCATTGACATTGTTGCTTAAGTAGTAATAATGGGACAATGAAAAAGTCAAAGTAATTGCATTAAGAAATAAAAAAAGAGACAAATCATTAGCATGATTTCCTTCCTCAAGAATACTAAAAGTAAATTAAACTCAAACTATGAAAGAAAAAAGTTAGAGTTGAAATGTATAAATTTAGATAGGAGAGCAATGGAAAGATATAAAATGAAGATGTGCTATTAACAGTCTAACTAAAACATTATCCAATTTATACATAAGTTCATCAATGGGTTAACTCATGGATAAGATAACTTAAATGCACTCATGGGTACATCCCATTTTCTTTACTGTGGAGCACTGATCCTGCATCAGACTGAGCTATGAATACAAGGTAATATAAAGTAGTAATACAGGTCTAACTGTGTGTCCTGAGTCTTGGATTTGCCAATATTCTATCTTTTACTGCTCTCAGATGCATTTTTTGTTAAAACCTCTAGATTTCATAACCATCTTACAGTCATAAATGTTTCTGTCATAGATCTCTCTTAATTAAGTCATTAGTCCAAAGATACCAGTGTTTCTTTTCTCCTAGATACTTATAATTTTAGAAAGACATTGCCTTTTTTCAGTCCATTTAGGTAGCTTCTCTTTTAGACTATTTTCTTACAGTTAATATTTACATATATTTCAGTTATATGGATATATGTTTCCCAAATATGAATTTTCTAACTCTTCCAACAACCTGAAAATTAAGAATAATTTCATTATGCGATATCATATGTTTTAAGGAATTGTGATATATTTTTGCATTCTAAACATCTATTTTAGTCTAGAAGTTGTTCAAGTGCAAAAGTGAAAAGATATTTCATAACAAAAACATGCTGTTTTTAATATTGATGAGTATTTTCTTTATGCTCATAAACAATGCTGTTGTGTATCCTAGACTTGTCTGTGAGTTTATATATTGTATCTTATCATCTCTGGAATCTTTGTCATACATTAGCCAAACCAGCTCAGTGGCTGTTTGACAAAATTAATCTCCAACCACATTTAAAACTTCATCCTGAGATCATCCATCTAAGAATCTCTTTTTATTCTTACCATCAGTTTGTCATTCTTTTTTTCCTCTCTTCTATTTTTTAAATTTTGTTATAATGTATTCACATTACAACCCGATTTTAATCCCCCAGCTCTTCTTCCTGTTCCCACTCTCCCTCCCTCTTCTGCCCTATTCCCCTCCTCTAGACCTCTGGCAGGGGTTGTTCTCCTCTCCATCTGACCACAGCCTATCAAGTCTCATCTGGGTAGCTTGCATCCCCTTCCTCTGTGTTCCCATGGGGTTTTTCTTTTGTTCTCTAACTTTCTGGCCTGATGTTTGGACTTCAACTCTTCAGCTACAACAGTAATCAGTAATCCTGCTATCCATCAGTTTCTAGAGTTCCTATTCCAATAAAATGTGAATTAATTCTAAATGTCCTCATCCTCTTTCCACTGATAAGATATTTATATTTTCTGGGGTGCTATTTAGTCTGAACAATCAAAGAGTAATTTGTGTCCAATAATTACTTCTTATATAGACTTTATTATAATTTTTCAGGCTTTTGCCTATATAGTTTTCTTTTTCCTCTTCCCAAACCTCTCTACAAAATCTTTCCTATGTTTCCCATACACCTATCCACACACTTTCAGTGAGGTCATACACAGTCTCTGAAGCAAAGCTTTTAATGAATAGTGTAAACTTATAAAGTGTTAACACATTTGTGCTGGTGTTACACATCCTAGTCTCAAACTCTTGCTTCAGACAACTATTTGTAGCAAAAGAATATTGTTTACAAAAAGGATAATATTCTTCAACTGTGGAACTGTTTAACCTCCTTGGTTCTTTACTTCATACACAGATAAAAATCTGCTTTCAGTGACCATATAAATTATTTTTCAGTTTTCTATCCATCATTTAAATAAAATTTTCTTTTCTTGCCATTAAATTTAAAACTGCTAAAAGGTTTCTGTGAGTAAATTTTTAAACACTTTTATCAGAAAACCAATACAATATATTTATTTCTATTGGAAAATGTAGAAGCTGATTTTGTATGAATCTTCATTCTATCTGTTGTAAGGCCAACACATATATGTGACATTAAAGATCCTCATAACTAATAGAGCATGGTTGTTCCCCAGAAAATACATAACTAGAAGGGTCAGATTACCTACCACTGCTTTTCAACGTGATATCAGGTAAAGGTAATGCTTTTATCAACATCCAGAGGGTGAAGGGGAGGGAGTGGAAGAGAGAGAGAGAGAGAGAGAGAGAGAGAGAGAGAGAGAGAGAGAGAGAGAGAGAGAGAGAGAGAGAACAGAGAGAGAGAGAAAGAGAGAGAGAGAGAGAAAGAAAGAAAGAAAGAAAGAAAGAAAGAAAGAAAGAAAGAAAGAAAGAGACACAGAGACAGAGACAGAGAAACAGACAGAGACACACACCCAGAGACAGAGAGAACAATAGACAGATACGGACACAGACAGACAGACAAGGAGACAGAGAGGGAGTGCAGGGGAGAAAGAATAACAGACAGGGGAACAGAGAGACAGAGGTGGAGAGGGACCCAAGAAAGCAAATAAAGAGGGAGAAAAAAAGAGCAGGAAGTGAGGGGACAATGAGTCTATTAGTGGAAATAGGTTGTTTTGTAGTAATCAGAGCTTTCCCTTTTAATGCAAATTGTATAATCAATACTCCTCTCCAACCCAATCCCTGGAACACATAGAAAGGGTAACTGAAAAACAAATACTTCCACAGAACTTTAAGTCCTGTAAGTTTCAATAACTGTAAGTCAGACTCTCATTTCTTCTCTTAAAGTATACATTATTTTAAGTCCATTTGTTGAATCAGAATATATACTTAGTACTCTGTGGTTTTATTTCTTTTTGTTTTTATTTTTAAAAATAATTTATTCGAATTACATCCAGATTGTTATCCCCTCACTTGTATCTTCCCATTCCCCCCCCCTTTCACCCAATTCCCCTCCCCTAGACCTGTGACAGAAGGAGACCTCCTACCTGTCCATATGATCATAGTCTGTCAGATTTCATCCAGATAGCCTGCTTCCCATTCCTCTGAGTGCCACCAGGACTCCCCTCCAAGTGGGAGTGGTCAAATAGGGGACATCACAGTTCATGTCAGAGGAAGCCTTGTTCTCCACACAAGCAAGGAGAATGAGCTATCCATTGGCTGGATCTGAATAGTGAATCTTGCTTTATTAACTGCCTTCATAGTCCCTGCTTGGTGGAACAGCTTGTGTAGGATTCCTGTGTCCAGAACTGCCGGCCTTGATGGTGTTCTTGTGGGGTTCCTCGATGCTTTGGGTCCTTCTTTCTCCTCATTCTTCTATACCACTCTTACCTGGAGTCCAATATACATATGAATTTTATGATCAAGATTAACATAAATATTAAAAAAAATCTTCCGTGACCATTGGAAATTATTTTACAGTGGGAGAAAAATATATGAATAAATTAATCATTTAATATATAATAAACATGTAACCTAATAGATATACCAACAGAAGAAAAAACACATGCTGTTGTGAGAACACATAAGAATAGGACAGATTATCTGCAGCTAGGGAGTGTCAGCTAAAGGAAGGAAACCTAAGCCAGGCCATAGGGATTTTAAAGCTGGGATAATGTGGATGATATTGAGAATATTTAGTTAGTGTGAGATTTACATATGGAAATAGAAAGAATTAGTAAGTGCTAACTTATAATTTGCATTTTGTGATCTACAGATAACAGTAATGCTAGGAGATAGGTGACACAAGATATTTTTTTAAATGGCTGCTCATGTGTGAAGTGCAAATATCTTAACATGTCATGGCTAATTCAAAATGAAAGCCTGTAATTTAGAGAATTAATAATTTGTACAGTTAATACATTACACTTTACTTCATATTTATCTTGTCAGAATGTGGCTAGGACAGAGAGAGAAGACCACTTGGACAGTCACCGGATTCTCTCCGTCATTGGAGCAATCAGTCTTCAGCCTTATTGGCCCAAAACATCCAACAAACTGCTTTTTGAAGCAGGAAATCTGATGGTCTGGTTCATCTAGTCTCTTTAAAGCTAGACAGTCAACTTTAAAGCCATTTCGTCATAAACCTCAGCACCATTTTCAGCGGGCACATGGCTTACAGTGACTGGAAAAGCTGAAGGTGTCTGGGCGACTCTGGAGATGTCCTCCACCGGGATATTTTCTTCCAAAGACCTGTTTGCCTTTTTTTCCCTCTAGTTTCTGACCTTTTCCTGTAGGATCAACCTTTTTAAGCAAAGATGCCTTCTGATTTTGTAGCCCTTCCAGTTTTTTCTGCATTTTGCCCATTTGTTCAGTCAAGTCAATAATTCTTTCCAAAAGGATAGAGCTTATTGACTTTCCCGGTTTTTTCTAGCTTTCTGGTTTCTCTATTTTCTGTCCTTCATCACTCCCAAACACCAAAAATTTTATTCGCCTTCCCATCCCTTCATTTTCGTTCCTCAGCCTTTTCCATCTGTCAGGTCAAATCCGCAATCTTTTCCAAAAGGATAGAATTTACTGACCCTTCCGGCTTTTCTATGTCATTAGCCTTTCTTCTAATCCTTCTAAGCATGAAATATTGTAATAAAAGGACAACAAAGAAACAGAAAATTTTCTTTAAGTATAAGGCATAAAGAGTTTTACAATGGCAGTTGCAACTTTGTTGATACCTTGAAACAGCACTTCTGTACTTTTGAATTCTGAATCTTCCCTCATACTATTAGGGACTGTGGAACCCATTGGGCTCCACATTGGGCGCCACTTCTAGGCTCTGTTTCTTAACAATTAAACTTTATTATACAACCCAACTAGGTTACACAAGAGGAAAAAATGTTAAAGAAAAAAACAGTGAACCTTCTGGTATCCGTTCCACTGGACGAGTCCCTAGGTGTTTCTGGCCTGCCTGCTGGTCCAGCCTGTTTGCTGATCCACATGCGCTCAAACCCGGTCTTAACCTGCTGCAGCTTTCTCCTTTCTCACCGCCTGTGTCATGTATGAAGGGCAGTCTCCTTCTCCAATTGAGGGTTGATTAAAAAAATAATAGGCCAGATGGAGTCCCCAGGTCTGCTTTCTGTATTCCAGGCCCAGGATGGCTCCACCCAGTCTATCTCAGGGTATCCATGGGTTATCCAAGGGTAAAGCCCACCAAAACTGCTTTCACCTGTGACAAAGATATGCCACTTATTATTCATTAATTAATCTGTTTCCTTTTATGTAGAGCACTTAATTTTGTTTTCATAGCTCTTATAAATAATGCTGCATTATTTCTGTGATATGAAATCGTTTGTGTATAGTGAAAAAATATAGTTGGGCCATATTGTAGACATAGTTTTAGTTTCTTGAGAAAACTCAATAGGGGTTTCACAACAACTGACTAGTTTTTTTTATGCCAAGCAAGTCTATATTCAATATTGTCCTAGTTTTATTATTGAATGCATGACTGTCCTGAGTGTTGAGATAGATTTATTGTTTTAATTTGTTGACAAGTATGCTTATATTTATGTATAATCTATGTGTTAAATGTATAGGTGAAAAAGATTTTCTATCATGCTTTAGCGTCTTTTTCTGATCTTAACTCTTTCCATGTCTGTGCAGAAGCTGTTTTAAATTCCAGGAGAAGTACACGGAGAAATGACTCAATGTTTAAGAGCATTTCCTTCTTTTCTTGAGATGACAGATCTGGTTCCAGAACTCACATGGCTTACTTACAACGGCCTTTTACTGTAGTTCTTGACAATCTGTTGCTCTGTTAAAGCCTCTGAGGGCACCCATGTGATTATGGCATATACACAAATAAATATAAACCAGCCTTTTAAAGGAAACTCACTCAATGTCCACATACACATTACAAAAAAAGTAACTATATTATATGAGAATAGTATAAACACCAAAGTCATATTTCTATTAGGATCTGTAAAAAATCATATTATAAATATAAAAATGTGTGGAATTAAGGAATGATAATAGATATATCATTAAACCACCAATTAAAGCCAGAGTTATTCTTAAAACTTTAGCATAATTTAGGATTAAGACTTAAATAACTCATTGGATAGTTTCCTCATATAATGATAAAAACTAATATACAGTATAATAACAGTCTTTCATTTGATTACAGGAAACAAATGAAAAAAGTTCTATTAAATACAGATAAATGATTAAACATTTACAAGATGTTTTAAATTCTGGCTATAAATTAGAAGAGTCAACACAAACAAACCAATACACTCTAGCTGACATTTGTACACCTCATGCAATAACTTTCAAAGCACACAGAAGAACACACTTAAAATTATATAAAATAAATATTTAAAAATTTATTTCACTATATTTTATATGTTTGGTTGTTTAGTTGGCTAGTATATGTGCCCGCCATGTGCATGAAATACCCATATAGACCAGCATAACATGATTGACCATGTGTAATTAATATCATAGGCAGCTATGAGTTATATTTGGAGTCGGAGAATAAAACTTGGGTACTTTAGAAGAGCAACCAGTGTTCATAACTGGAGAATTATCTTTCGAGTCCAACAAATAAATTATTATTCTTAATCATGAGAACCATTTTATTGATTTTTGACATTTTTCCTGAACAACTGGAATCTGCTTCAAAAAGCCCATTCTAATCCCTATAGTCTGAATCCTGTTATCTAATTTTTAAAAATAGATTCAGAGTCCCATATGTTAAATATTTTCGTTGATTTTTTTTTCACTGATTTATCTGGAGTTGACTTGACAAGTAAGGAATTTGTTTCATTTTACTGCAAAGGAATTAAAATTTTCTCTGGATACTCTGATGATTCTTTTGTACCTTTGTCAAAATCAGAAGACCAAAGCCTCACGGGCTTATATATAAGGAGCTTCCATTCCACTCCATCAATCTTCTTGAATTCTGTCCCAGTACCGTGTTGTGCTTTTGTTTCATTATGTGGTTACTACAGCTCTGTAGTGTAAGTTGAATTCAAGTATAGAATAATTGTCTTTTTAATGGATTTTCATTGATACTGTAGATATTTTAGTAAACCATCCATTTTCAAAATATTAATTCTGGCTCATTGTGCACAAGAGAAATCTTTCCATCATTTAATGTCTTTTTCAATCCCTGTTTTTAGTTTTAACTTTTTCATATTAAGGTCTTTTATTTCTTTGGAAAGAGGTTTATTTCAAGGCATTAAATATAATTATTTTTTCTAAAGGATTAATGGTTTACTTTGGGCTGATGTTTTCCAAGATTTCTGAGGTTTCAGCCCATTCTTTATGCTCTGTACTAAGATTGAGCATAGTAGACATATGAATAACCACTGTTGTTATCTCTACAATTAATTCCATCTTTCAAAGTATCCTCTATCATTCTTGTATATTTATTAAAACATGTAGCACATTAATAGCGTTCAAAACTTTATTAGTACTTTATTAAGGTATGAAGTGTCTCTAAATTATTCATATTAAAATTTAGTCCGCTTCTGCAGTTCTGTTGCTATAAAACTTTGAGGAAGTGAGGTCTGCTAGATTGAAGTGAGGTCATCACCTGTATAGTACCTCCATTCTGGGCTTCAAGCTATACTAAAGAGAAATAATAATAAAAAGCTCCATGGTACTGACATAGAAATAGACTAGTGGATCAACGGTATTGAACAAAATTCTTAGAAATAAACCCACACACTTATAACACTTGATTATTTTTTCCAAAGGAGCTAAAACCATATGATGGGGGGAAGAGCATCCTCAAAAAAATAGTGCTGCTGTAACTGTATGTCTACATGTAGAAAAATGCAGATAGATCCATATTTATTACCCTTCACAAAGATCAAGTCAAAGTGGATCAAAGGCCTTAAGCATAATAGGAGATACACTAAATATATTAGAACAGAAAATTATTTTTAAACAGTTTTAAAATTAGATTATCATCAGTCAGTTCATAGTTGGATACACTTAGAAAAATTTAAAAACCAGAAAAGAACATAACTAGCAAAACAACACATTATTTAAAAATTTATGAACAACTCCAAATATTTTTTTGATTTAATGATATTCAAAAACCTGCTGCTTCAATCAATGCTTATTGTTTTACTATAGTAAACAACTGTTCATTGTAATCATGTTGTATTCACTTGTCTTTTCTGAGTTTGGCAGGTTATTTTAAAATAAAGGAGTCATTAATTTCTAATACTGTAACTGGAACAAATATTTTATAAAATTATTGAGGGATTGTTATTCATTTCTAGTATGAAATTTTTGTAGATTCTGTCTATTAAATTTGTAGCTGTATTCAAAATGACCACCAAATCCTCAGGTTTGTACAAAGATACCTGTCATTGGGGGCAGGATAGTGAAAGACACTATATCTTCTCTTCTACCACTTACTCAGGTTAGCTACATTAAATATCTGGCGTCATAGTATTCTAGGGTAGATGTAGTACAATTTTAGTAGATGTAGAACAAGTCTGGTGTCCACTTGCCTATTGATGGATATTTGGATTATTATCGTTTTCTAGCTATTGTGACTAGAGATGCAATGAATGGGGCTGAGTAAGTATCTATGCAGTAGAATATGGAATCCTTTGGTCACATGCCAAAGAGTAGCATAAAGGGGTGAATTATTGTTGGCTTTTTGAAAAATCAACAAACTTATTTTTTACAGTGGCAACACCATTTTGCAGTCTCACACACAGTAAAAGTGGAGCCTGTTTTTTTCATGTGCTCTCCAGTGTTTGTTGTAGGTTTTTTTGTTGATCTGAGACATTGTGGTTAGGGCAGAATGAAATCTCGAGGTGTTTTGATTTACATTTTCCTCATTAATATGGAAAATAAATACTTTTGGACATATATTTTAGTTACTTTTTTTTATCCTTTTGAAAGCTGCCTTTTCAGGTCCTGGGTCCTTTTTCGAATAGATAATTTTATTTTATTTTATTTTAATTATTTGTTTATAGTTCTGGTCCTCCAGGTCATTAAGGATTTTTATTTTATTTTGAATTTTTCCAGCCAGATGGAAATAACATACATAAAATTAGATAAATGTGTAGTAAAAATTGTAAGAAGCAAGCCAATTACATGTAAAACAGTTACATATGATAAAATTATGAGAAATATCAATCATTTCAGGCAATACTTAATATTAGTATGTTTTTACAGATGTAATTGCAAGGTTATTGCTACTACCAGTTGCCAGGTCACCTTATGGTACTCATGTTCAATTTATTATATACTGATATTTCAATATCGTATGATGCTTTAATATTATGTTCTAAGTATAATGAGTATTGACAGAATTAAAATTATAAGCAACACATGTATGGATTGAAAACTGATGCAATAAATAGCCTTGAGTAGATGTAAAAAAATACCTTCTTTTACTACCAATGAGTATTTAAAGATAACTCTGGTTTGAGAAACTACATTATTTCGTTTTTCAAAACTTTAGACAGCTTTTCCAATGACATTGAGTTCAAATTTCTCTGATTATATAATGACTAATTCTCTCCTTATAAGAATCAAAAACTGTGGAGATCTTAATGGATTTTTTGACATAGAATTTAAATGTGAACCTGGGAAGGGAGTGGCAATGTAAAAATATATGATCATAACTTCGGTGCATTTTGATCATAATTTATCAGACCCTTAATGAGAAATTATAAGGAGTGATGAAATAGGAGCATCTTAATTATCTCACAATTAAGAAAATAACTCCTTGTAAATTATGTAGATACTCAGTTAATATTTTTAATGGTATCTACAGTCTGTTTCTGTTGGTAGGTGCCATTGAGAAAAAAAAAAATAATGATCAAGGATAAAGAAGTGTTTTTCCAAAATAAATGAGCTATGGCTGAAGCACACCCCCTAAAAGGTATTCACAGTCTTAGGCCATTCACATCAGTGTGTAAAGAGTGGAGACGTAAGAATGGACAGAATACACAAAATGTGTTAGAGGAGGATAATCCATATCAGGCAACAGTCAGAAAGTAGTTTCTAGTTGTGAGAAACACTACGTGCCTGTATTTCCTTTGGGGAAAGATATTTTAAGACCTTTTGGCTTCATCTCTCTCATTCATACTACAACTAAGTATAGTCCTCAAGTCGCTGAGACTATATATTTACTTTGCTTAAAATAAAGATACCAAAATATCTTTTATGATTGTAGGGTTCGTTGTGATGTTTTAATTGGATTTATGATACATCTAAAGCAGATGTCTACATCAGGATATGCATTTTAACCTTCTAAAATATTCATCATTATGTTAGGGAGAAAACTATTAAAAATTCCTTCTTTAGCTCCTTGAATTATATTTTACATTATCAATAAGTAGATGAAAGTACTTTTCTCATTAGAACTGTATTTATCTCTATGAATGTTTCATCAAGACCTCCCTTGTGTTTCTCACTTCTTTTGCTGGAATTGTTTTCTTGATTTCTTTGCAATCAACATTTTACATTTCTTTTATCAGTCACACCTTGTGATTTTTGCCTTTCTTTTTTTTTATTAATTTATTCATATTACATCTCGATTGTTAGCCCTTCCCCTGTTTCCTCCCATTCTTCCCTCCCTCCCATTTCTCCCCTTCTCGCCTCCCCTATGTCCATGACCGAGGGAGACCTCCTCCCCCTATATATGCTCTCAGAATATCAAGTCTCTTCTTGGTAGCTAGCTATCCTTCCTCTGAGTGCCACCAGGTCTCCCCATCTGGGGAACATGGTCAGAAAAGGGGCACCAGAGTTCGTGTGAGAGTCAGATCTCACTCTCCACTCAACGGTGGAGAGTATCATGTTTTTCAGCTAGGTCTTGGTAGGGGTTCGAAGCTTACTGCCTATATTCTCCTTGGGTGGTGCCTTAGTTTGAGGAGGACCCCAGGATCCAGTTCTGCCTGTCATAAAGTTCTTCTTGTAGGTTTCCAGGACCCTGTGGGTCCTACTATTTCCTCTTTCTTCCATGCTACTCTTGCCTAAAGTCTCAATCGGATATCCTCTCCTCTGACCCACTTTCTTGGAAAGTAAAGATTTTCATGGTACGTATTCCTTGGACTAGTGTTTTGATATAAGTGAGTATAAACCATTTGTCTCTTTTTGCTTCTGGGTGAACTCACTCATTATGATAATTTCTAGATCAATCCATTTGTCCACAAATTTTGGGAATTCCTCGTTTTTAATAGCTGAGTAGTGTTCCATTGTGTAAATATACCACAGTTTTTTAGTCCATTCTTCTACTGAGGGACACTTAGGCTGTTTCCATGTTCTGGCTATTATGTATAGAGCAGCTATGAACATGGTTGAGCATATGTCCCTGTTGTGTGGTAGGGCATTTTCTGGGTATATTCCAAGGAGTGGGATAGCTGGGTCTTGAGGAAGCCCTATTCCCATTTTTCTGAGAAAGCGCCAGATAGCTTTCCAAAGTGGTTGTACTAGTTTGCATTCCCACCAGCAATAAAGGAGTGTTCCTCTCTCTCCACATCCTCACCAACATGTGGTGTCATTTGAGTTTTTGATTTTAGCCATTCTGATGGGTGTAAGATAGAATCTCAGTGTCGTTTTGATTTGCATTTCTCAGATGACTAATGAGGACGAGCATTTCTTTAAGTGTTTCTCGGCCATTTGATATTCCTCTGTTGAGAATTCTCTGTTAAGTTCCAAGCCCCATTTCACAACTGGGTTGTTTGGTTTTGTGGTGTTTATTTTCTTGAGTTCTTTATATATTTTGGATATTAAACCTTTGTCAGATGAAGGGTTGGTGAAGATCTTTTCCCATTCTGTAGGCTGTCACTTTGTTCTCTTGACAGTGTCTCCTGCCTTACAGAAGCTTCTCAGCCTCATGAGGTCCCATTTATTAATTGTCGACATTAAGGCCTGGGCTGTTGGTGTACTGTTCAGGAAGTTGTTTCCTGTGCCTATGTGTCCCAGGCTCTTCCCCACTTTTTCCTCTAACTGAATTAATGTCTCTGGTTTTAAGTTGAGGTCTTTAATCCAGTTAGACTTGAGTTTTGTGCATGGTGACAAATAAGGGTCTAATTGCATTTTTCTACATGTAGACATCCAGTTAGACCAGCACCATTTGTTGAAGATGCTATCCTTTTTCCATTGAATAGATTTGGCTTCTTTGTCAAAAATCAAGTGAGCAAATGTGTGTGGATTCATCTCTGGGTCTTCGATTCGATTCCATTGATCAACCAGTCTATTGCTTTGCCAGTACCATGCTGTTTTAATTACTGTTTCTCTTTAGAACAGCTTGAGATCAGGTATGGAGATTCCTCCAGAGGATCTTTTGTTGTATAGGATTGTTTTTGCTATACTGGGTTTTTTATTTCTCCATATGAATTTGAGAATTGATCTTTCAATATCTTCAAAGTATTTTGTAGGTATTTTGATAGGGATTGCGTTGAATCTGTAAATTGCTTTTGGTAAGATGGCCATTTTTACTATGTTGATTCTCCCGATCCATGAACATGTTCTCATGTCATCTTCAATCTCTTTCTTCAGAGATTTGAAGTTTTTTACGAATAAGTCCTTCACTTGCTTGGTTAGAGTTACTCCTAGATATTTTATATTGTTTTTGGCTATCGTGAAGGGAATAGTTTTCCTAATTTCTTCCTCTGCCTGTTTGTCATTTGTATACAGAAAAGCTACTGACTTTTTTGAGTTCATTTTGAATCCTGCCAATTTGCTGAAGGTGTTTATCAGCTGTAGGAGTTCTCTGGTGAAATTTTGCGGGTCACTTATATACACTATCATATCATCTGCAAATAAGGATAATTTGACTTCTTCCTTTCCCATTTGGATCCCCTTGATCTCCTTTTGCTGTCTTATTGCTCTGGCTAGAACTTCAAGAACTATATTGAAGAGATAAGGGGACAAGGGTCAGCCTTGCCTGGTTCCCGATTTTAGAGGAATTTCCTTGAGTATCTCTCCATTTAATTTAATGTTGGCTGTTGGTTTGCTGTATATGGCCTTTATTATGTTTAGATAAGTGCCTTGTATTCCCGATCTCTCCAAAACTTTGAACATAAATGGGTGTTGGATTTTGTCAAATGCTTTTTCTGCATCTAAAGAGAAGATCATGTGGTTTTTCTCTTTCAGTTTGTTTATATGGTGGATTACATTGATGGATTTCTGTATGTTAAACCATCCTTGCATGCCTGGAATGAAGCCTACCTGGTCATGGTGAATGATGTCTTTGATATGCTGTTGTATTTGCTTTGCGAGAATTTTGTTGAATATTTTTGCATCAATGTTCATAAGAGAAATTGGTCTGAAATTCTTTTTTTTTTTGTTGGATCTTTGTGAGGTTTAGGTATCAATGTGACTGTGGCCTCATAGAAGGAATTTGGTAATATTCCGCCCATTTCTATCTTTTGGAATAGCTTGAATAGTATCGGTATTAGCTCCTCTTTGAAGGTCTGGTAGAATTCTGCATTGAAGCCATTTGGCCCTGGGCTTTTTTTGGTTGGGAGACTATCAATGGTTGCTTCTATTTCTATATGTGAAATAGGGCTATTTAATTTGTTTATCTGGACTTGGTTCAATTTCGGCAAATGGAATTGGTCGAGAAGTTTGTCCATTTCCGTTAAATTTTCGAATTTTGTGGCATAAATGCCTTTAAAGTAGGTTCTTACAATTCTTTGTATTTCTTCAGTGTCTGTTGTTATGTCTCCCTTTTCATTTCTGATTTTGTTAATTTGGATAGTGTTTCTCTGTCTTTTAGTTAGATTGGCTAACGGTTTGTCTATCTTGTTAATTTTTTCAATGAACCAACTCTTGGTTTTGTTGATTCTTTGGATTGTTCTCTTTGTTTCTAATTTATTGATTTCAGCCCTGAGTTTGATTATTTCTATGCATCTACTCCTCTTGGGTGTTTCTGCTTCTTTTTTTTTCTAGAGCTTCCAGATGTGTTGTTAGGTTGTTTATGTGGGATGATTTCGTTTTCTTTTTGAAGGCGCTTAGTGCTATGAATTTTCCTCTTAGCACTGCTTTCAATGTGTCCCACAAATTTGGGTATGTTGTTCCATCATTTTCATTGAATTTCAGGAAGTCTTTTATTTCTTCCCTTATTTCTTTCATGACCCATGTGTCATTAAATAGAAAGTTGTTTAGTTTCCACGTGTTAGTATGCTTTTTGTTATTTCTGTTGTTGTTGAAGTCCAGCCTTAGACCATGGTGATCTGATAAGATACAAGGTATTATTTCAATCTTCTTGTATCTGTTGAGGTTTGCTTCATGACCAACTATGTGATCAATTTTAGAGAATGTTCCATGGGGTGCTGAGAAAAAGGTATAATCCTTTGCATTTGGGTGGAAAGTTCTGTAGATATCTGTTAGATTCATATGATTCATGACATTGGTTAATGAGGTTATTTCCCGGCTTATTTTTTGATTCAAAGACCTATCCTTGAGTGAAAGAGGGGTGTTGAAGTCTCTCACTATTATTGTGTGGGTATCAATGAGTGGGGCAAGCTTTGTTAATAACTCTTTTACTAATGTGGGAGCCCTTGTATTCGGAGCATAGATGTTCAAAATTGTGATGTCTTCTTGGTTGACTTTACCTTTGACGAGTACGAAGTGACCATCCTCATCTCGTTTGATTAATTTTGGTTGAAAGTCTATTTTATTAGATATTAGAATGGCTACCCCAGCTTGCTTCTTGTGACCATTTGCTTGGAATATTTTTTCCCAACCTTTTACTCTGAGGCAATGTCTGTCCTTGTGGTTGAGGTGTGTTTCTTGAATGTAGAAGAATGTTGGGTCATGTTTATGCATCCATTCCATTAGTCTGTGTCTTTTTATTGGAGAGTTGAGACCATTGACGTTGAGAGATATTAATGACTAGTGATTGGTAAGTCCCTTCATTTTTGGTATTTGTAACAGTTGCGATTTTGTGGGGTTGTGATTTTGCAATGGTATATTTACATATTTCCTATGTAGTTTTGGTTGTAGTTTGACCAGTTGGGGTGGAGTTTTCCTTCTAATAGCTTCTGTAAAGCTGGATTTGTGGATTTTTGCCTTTCTTTGCTGATATATTTTACCTAATTTTATTGTCTCCAGGTCCAGTTGTCACAATAACAGCTATAAAAACTTATAGCTACAACATTTTAATTGGTTAGCAACTGTTTTGTAAAGATATAATTTGAAGAGTGAGGATATTTCCATATTGTTGTTTAACAAATAACTTTACAAAGTTTTTACTACATCTTGTTAACATATTGTCCATAACAAGATGAATAGTTTATTTAAAATTGTCTCATTATAAAGTATTTAAATGCATATTTCTATACTCTACTGTACTGTGTGTGTAACATGAATACATTCAAGCAAATTTTTGTAGAAGAAGCTTTTATAATTTAAAATTATAAACATCAACTCAAGCTTAGACAGCTGAAAAGTCTGTGTGTGTATGTGTGTTAAAGTATTATAATACATTCAATTGTTAAGGGCTGTGTGCTTAATAAAGGACAGCAAATTAAATAGATTTTGAAGAGAATATATATAATTATATAGAGAACAGCTTTCTTCACAGTGTGGTTCCTTGAATGGCAGCAATAAGATTTTTCTTTCTTATTCAGCAATAAAGAAGAATAGAATTATGCAATATCAGAAAAATGAATCATGTTAAAGAAAATATATGTGGAATTTATGTTTAAAAGAAAAGAGACATGGGGAGTATTTGAGAAGAGAAAGGCAAGTAGGACAGACTGGAACCAAAAAAGGGTAAACAAAGATGAAAATGATCAAATTATTCACACATATAAAAACTGAATAATGAAGTTCCACTGTGCACATAATCAACACACAATACTAACTTTTTATTTTAAAATATATAATGTTATTTTCACCTTACATGCAGTTAACCAGTAACTTGAAAGAGAATTTGTTAGTATCTTCAACAACTTCTGAGCCTAAGAGCACTTACTAAGGCAAAGGTGTTTAAGGCCTTTTAGATGATCTAATAGCGTGTAGTAAGATTTCCTCAAGGAATGAAGGAGTAAGTTAATTTCTGTTCAGGACAAAGACTTCTCTATATTCCTTAGTGAATCTGACCTTGCAATTAGTTTTCCAAAATTAGGTGTTTTTAATTCCCAAAGTGTGTCACATTTGCTAAATATGTGCAGTTAGGATTACCCAGATCTGACCCCTTAGTCCTAGAAGTATCTAGAGTGTCCCTCATTAGTCTGTGTAAAGCCTTGCCCTACTTCTCTTTATCAAGCAGCCCTTTCTCCTTTGAGAATTGCTTTACATACTGCCTTTCCAGACCTGGCTTCCATGGCAATTAATTAAAAAAAAAACAGGACAGCCCCACAGTAAGATTGGCTGTCAGTACAAGTGGGCTGTGCAGTTCTCAGAACATGTTATTTGAACATTCCATATATTTCTCTTTATTTGTTTTAATCATTTAGAAATTCTTCTAGATAGTAAAATCCTTGAAGATTGGCAATATGGCTGCATGGTTCGTCTTGACGATATATCTTTACTCATGCATTTTTACATGGCATATTGTATGCATTATGCAAGAAATACATATACAAAATTAGAATACTATGGATAATCTGATATACGTTTACCAGGTTTGCAATCACATTTTTCTGAAGTTAATGTTGACTTAACTGAAGCTAAATAAGTCATTCTTTTAAATTATGCATTGTAATGTCCTCACATGGAATATCTGTAATTTGAAAAACTCATCTATAAAGTTATGTATCTTAAAAAATTATTTACGTTTATTTTGAGGATTGAACACTTTGTGTATAATGAATTTTATAAAGATGAACCTAAAATAATCAGAAATTCAGTTGTTCATGTTGATGACTTAAAAATTCCTACAATTCTGAATATTCCTCAACTATTAAAATTCTGTATTCTAAAATGAATGAAAAATATATCTTGGGAGTGATTTTAACAATTTTAATTTTTACTAAGATTGTTACAGTATATTATCTTTGTTTTTAATGCTTCTTTCTCCTATTTAATAATGACATTCATTTTCTTCAAAAGGAAGTAATGCTAATGAATATGCATGTCCTTAGGAAAAACTGTCAGTTCAATTTCAGAGCATATTGTTATCCCTCTGAGTTGGGTTTAAGTAAGAATTTGAGTGAACTGAATTACAGATGTGGGCTCTTCTACCTATAGCTCCTGGCACATTACTACCCGCTGCAGTCACTGTAATGGGTGACATAAACCTAACTCCCAAGTGAATTTTTAAATGAACATACTTAGATTGTGCAGTTTTGAATAAAAATAAATTTGCTTTTCAGGGAGTTTGGCCGTTGGAAGGTAAATAACCTTGCAGTTGAGAGAAGAAATTTCCTTGGTTCTCCTCTGCCTCTTGCCCCCGAGTTCTTCCGCAACATAAGGCTTTTGGGACGCCGGCCTACTCTTCAGCAGATCACAGAAAATCTTATCAAGAAATATGGGACTCATTTCTTGCTATCTGCTACTCTGGGAGGTAGGAATCTTTGAAAGTATATGTACTTCTGTTTGCCTGCGAGTAAAATCGTATATTCACTGCAGAGGATCACTTAACCCATATCATTGGCGTCGACTCCGTTCAGTATAAAAATGTTGATGAGGTAATCACATCACCTTCTGTAATATAACACTCATTAAAAGATGAGAGTGTTACTTAGTTTCTTCCACAAGCTGCGTAGAGGCCAAATACACATGAAATGTATTTATAGTTGTGACAGTCTCTAATACAAAGTGATATAGAAAATCATGTTTAAAAAATAAATAGTTTAAATGCAGGTTAGAATCATCATTATTTGTAACAGAGGAAAGAAATGATTTCCTAGAGTAAGTGGTAAACTTCTATAACATTTTAAAAACTACTATTTTAGTAGTTTGTGCCTGACCTATGTTTTGTGGAAGGAGAAAATTTTAAAAGTAGATTATTAATATTAAAATGATTAAGACTTTAACTTATTCCTTAGGTTAGTGAGATTCAGAAATCTATTATTAAGCATGGTGAAGCAGTACTTATCACAGTTCTTAGAATTCATCAGTTTGAACAATCCTGAAAGATGTTTAAGGAGATAATAAGTAAGAAGTAAAACATGGTATGGTCATAAAATGTTTTTTCAGTCTTCCAAATCTCTAGATGTGAGTATAGCCATGACGTCCTTAAGCTCTGCGTATTCCAAAGAATGTACGCTTCAAACAGACAGTGGTCTTTCTGGTTCTATGGTGAGACTGATTGTAAAATTTGGAAAAGGTTCTCTATGAATTCACAAAAGGCAGCAGGGCTGATATTGTCAATGCTGTGGAAGACTGATTCTTCATGGTTCTCAGCACTTGGATCAGCCATTCCTTTCTCTGACCTTCCAAACTAGTCTATCAGAGAATCAGGCAGATAATTTTATCAGAGTACATATTATAAATTCTGTCTTCACCTCGTAGATGTGATAACTTAAAGCAAGTCATCACATATATAAAAGTCTCCAAAATTTATCATAGTATAATTCTGTGTTTCATCCTTCCTGCAGTATATTTGATATTTTGAGCCAATATATGATCCCTCTCTTAGTGGGAATCACAAATTTGGCACTTACCATAAAAATCTAAGTTTGCTATGGTTTATGAATCCCAAATTATGGCTCGAGTGTTAGCTTTTATGTCAAGCATTGTATAACTATCTCAGAGACTTTCCTGGTTAGCTGAGAATACAGTGAAACCTAATTTTTCTGGACTATGTTATTATCATATTTTGCCTTATTCATAAAATTTATACTTATTCTAATTTACTTGGTTTATTTTTGAATGACTAGTAACCTCTTTTCTGCATATTCTCAAAAACAGAGACCTTGACTGTGTGTTATCTTTTCTCTATGTGATTATAGTAGCTTTTGTTATAAGGTAGGCTTTGTTAAATTATGTGTTCATTATATATGAAATTATACCAGGAGACCAAGTTTGCCTAGTGTTGTAAAAATAGTAAAATTTTGTAAAGATTATAGAAGATAACCAAGTTATAATACTGAATGAAAAGAAATTCTTTTTTAAAAGACTGAAATTGAGCCTTGTGTGGTAGTGCACACTGTTAATCCCAGCTCTTGGGGGACAGAGGCAGGCAGATCTCATTGAGTTTGAGGCAAGCCTTGTCTACAAAGTGAGCCCAGTACAGCCAAGGTTACACAGAGGAAACAAAACAAAACAAAGGAATAACCAAAAGCAAAACCAAAACAAAACAAAATTTTAAAAAATCTGAAATTGGTGAATTTACAAAGATTCATAATTGAAGAGAATCAGGGTCCTAGCAATAGGCAGGTATGTTAAGCATGATCAGATTGGAGAGTGATAAGCCCTCTCACATGTAAAAGATGTCAGCCAACCATATCATGTCATGACACTAAACGTGCAGCATGAAGAACTGTATGTGGATGCAACTTATCCATTTCCTCCTTATTAGGTGAGTATTAAGAAAACAGCAGACAAAGACACCAAATTTGTGCTATATGGTATCCAAGCATGAAGCTATTTAATCCACTGATGACAATAATTTAATTAAATCGAAGCAATCAAAAGACAATTTAAAGACCAGAAGGAGCAGCATTTCTAGAATCTTCTTTCTACTTAAATCAATTTAAGACTCAATGAAATCCCTGTCCCACTATCATGCTATTATTAATAGATATGAAAACTCAATGTTAAAATTTGTATGGAAGCATAAGAAAACATACCAAATATAAAAAGCAATTTTTACAGTTTGAACGACAATAAACAGGAAGGGATACAGCACCCTAATGCAAGATATAGTTCAATGTTGTGGTGATTAATGACCATTTTTTGTTCTCTCAGGATTATACATATTTAATTTATGTGAAAGTCCTATTCAAACATCCCCTTAAGGCAGTTGAAATGGAATCAGTATTCTAATTTTCTGATCACAGATTCACTCTTGAATTTAAAGATCATGGCCTGTTCTATTCCAATGTTTTTCACTAAATCTTACCTGTAGATTCCTCAAAATCTTCATTGGGTAGAGTTGATAACTTAGCTGTAGCAAATGAAAATATTAAATAGGTTAAGTATCTTCACCAGGACACTAAACTCTTACCAATTCTAAACAAGTTGTAGGTGCTGTGACTAAACTTAGATTGTCTTTTTTCTTTTTACCTCCATTTTCTTCATATGTTTTATCCAATAAAGCATGAAGCTATTATATTCTGTTTTCAAGGAAATATGAGATTCATAGTAGCTAACTTATAAATTTCTCTCTGTAATGGAGAAAACAAGATATTCTGTGACAAAAAACAAATTCAAATAGTACCTATTCTCAAATTTAGCTTTACAGAATTTACTAGGAGGAAAACATTACCCCAAAGGGTCAAATCACAACCAAAACTACATAAGAAATAGATAAATACACGATCGAAAAATCACAACCTCACACTCGCGACTGTAACCAACAGCAAAAATGAAGAGACTTAATAGTCATTGGTCATTAATATCTCTCAAGATCAATGGTCTCAATTCTCCAATAAAAAGACACAAACTAACTGAATGGATGTATAAGCATGACCTAACATTCTTTTGCATTCAAGAAACACATCTCACACACAAGGACAGACATTACCTCAGAGTAAAAGGTTGGAGAAAAATATTTCAAACAAATGGTCACAAGAAGTGAGCTGGTGTAGCCATTTTAATATCTAATAAAATAGACTTTCAACCACAATTAATCAAAAGAGACAAGAAGGATACTTCATACTCATCAAAGGTAAAGTCAAGCAAGAAGACATCACAATTTTGAACATCTATGCACCTAATACAAGGGCACACTCACTTGTAAAAGAACTATTAACAAAGCTTAAATCACTCATCGATCCCCACACATTAATAGTAGGAGTCTTCAACACCCCACTTTCACTGAAGGATAGGTCTTTGAATCAGAAACTAAGCTGGGAAATAATTTCATTAACCAACATCATGAATCAAATGGATGTAACAGATAGCTACAGATGTTTCACCCAAATGCAAAGAGTTATACCTTCTTCTCAGCACCCCATGGAATGCTCTCTAAAATTGATCACATAGTAGGTCACAAAGCAAGCCTTAACAGATGTGAGAGATTTAAATAATACCTTATATCCTATCAGATCACCATGGTCTAAGGCTGGACTTCAAAAACAATAGAAATAACAAAAAGCCTACCCACACATGGAAACTAAACAACTCTCTACTTAATGACACCTGGGTCATGGAAGAAATAAAGGAGGAAATAAAGGACTTCCTGAAATTCGATGAAAATGAAGGAACAACATACCCAAATTTGTGGGACACAATGAAAGCGGTGATAAGAGGAAAATTCATAGCACCAAATGCCTTTAGAAAGGAAATGGAGACATCCCACACAAACAACTTAATGACACATCTGGCAGCCCTAGGAAAAAAAGAAGCAGAAACACTCAAGAGAAGTAGACATCTAGGAATAATCAAACTCGGGGCTGAAATCAATAAGTTAGAAACAAAGAGAACAATTCAAAGAATCAACAAAACCAGGAGTTGATTCTTTGAGAAAATCAACAAGATAGACAAACCGTTAGCCAAACTAACTAAAAGACAGAGAAACACTATCCATATCAACAAAATCAAAAAAGAAAAGGGAGACATAGCAACAGACACTGAAGAAACACCAAAAAAATAATAAGAACCTATTTTAAAGGCATTTACCACAAAAATTGAAAATCAAAGGGAAATGGACAATTTTCTGGACCGATTCCATTTTCCAAAATTGAATCAAGATCAGATAATCAAATTAAATAGCCCTATTTTGCCTATAGAAATAGAAGCAATCATTGATAGTCTCCCGAACAGAAAAAGCCCAGGGCCAGATGACTTCAGCTCAGAATTCTACCAGACCTTCAAAGAGGAGCTAATACTGATATTCTTCAAACTACTCCAGAAGATAGAAATGAATGGAACATTACCAAATTCTTTCTATGAGGCCAAAGTCACCTTGATACCTAAACTCCACATAGACCAAACAACAAAAAAAGAAAATTTCAGACCAATTTCTCTTATGAACATTGATGCAAAAATACTCACTAAAATACTCGCAAAATGAATACAAGAACATATCAAAGACATCATTCACCATGACCAGGTAGGTTTCATTCAAGGCATGCAGGGATGGTTTAACATATGAAAATCAATCAATGTAATCCACCATATAAACAAACTGAAAGAGAAAAACTACATGATCATCTCCTTAGATGAAGAAAGAGCATTTGACAAAAATCCAACACCCATTCATGTTTAAAGTTTTGGAGAGATCAGGAATAGAAGGCATATGCCTAAATATAATAAAGACTATATACAGCATTCAAATAGCCAATATCAAGTTAAATGGAGAGATACTCAAGGAAATTCCTCTAAAATTGAGGACCAGACCAGGCTGCCCACTTTCTCCATATCTCTTCAATATAGTTCTTTAAGTTCTAGCCAGAGCAATAAGAAATCAAAAGGAGATCAAAGGGATCCAAATGGGAAAGGAAGAAGTCAAATTATCCCTCTTGCAGATGATATGATAGTGTATGTAAGTGACCCACAAAATTCCACCAGAGATCTTCTACAGCTGATAAACACCTTCAGTAAATTGACTGGATACAAAATTAACTCAAAAAAGTCAGTGGCTTTCCTATATACCAATGACAAACATGCAGAGGAAGAAATTAGGAAATGTACAGCCTTTACGATAGCCACAAGCAATATAAAATATCTAGAAGTAACTCTAACCAAGCAAGTGAAGAACTTACTTGGAAAAAACTTTGAATCTCTGAAGAAAGAGATTGAAGATGACATCAGAAGATGGAGGGATCTAACTTGTTTGTGGATCAGGAGAATTAACATAATAAAAATGGCCATCTTACCAAAAGCAATGTACAGACTCAATGCAATCCCTATCAAAATACCTACAAAATATTTTGAAGACATTGATAGATCAATTCTCAACTTCATATGGAGAAACAAAAAGCCTAGATTAGCAAAACCATTCTATACAATAAAAGATCCACTGGATGATTCTCCATACCTGATCTCTAGCTGTACTATAAAGCAACAGTAATTAAAACAGCATGGTACTGGCACAGAAATAGGCTGGTGGATCAAGGAATCCACATACCTTTGGTCACTTGGCTTTTGGCATAGAAGCCAAATCTATTCAATGGAAAAATGATAGCCTCTTCAACAAATGGTGCTGGTCTAACTGGATGTCTACATGTAGAAAAATGCAATTAGACCCATATTTGTCACCATGCACAAATCTCGTGTCCAAGTGTATTAAAGACCTCAACATAAAACCAGAGACATTAATCCAGTTAGAGGAAAAAAGTGGGGAAGAGCCTGGAATACATTGACTCAGGAGATAATTTCCTGAACAGAACACCAGCAGCCCAGGCCTTAAGGTCAACAATTAATAAATGGGACCTCATGAGGCTGAGTAGCTTCTGTAAGGCAGGAGACACTGTCAAAAGAACAAAGTGACAGCCTAGAGACTGGGAAAAGATCTTCACCAACCCTACATTTGACAAAGGTCTAATATCCAAACTATATAAAGAACTCAAGAAATTAAACACCACCAAACCAAATAACCCAATTGAGAAATGGGGCTCAGAACTGAACAGAGAATTCTCAAGAGAGGAATATCAAATTGGCTGAGAAACATTTAAAGAAATGCTCAGTGTTGTTAGTCATCAGAGAAATGCAAATCAAATTGACACTGAGATTCCATCTTACACCCTTCAGAATGGTTAAAATCAAAAACTCAAGTCACAGCACATGCTGCTGAGGATGTGGAGAAAGAGGAACACTCCTTCATTGCTGGTCAGAATGCACACTTGTACAATCACTTTGGAAATCTATCTGGCGCTTTCTCAGAAAAATGGGAATAGGGCTTCCTCAAGACCCAGCTATCCCATTCCTTGGAATATACCCCAAAATGCTCCACCACACAACAGTACCATATGCTCAACAATGTTCATATCTGCCTTATTCATAATAGCCAAAACATGGAAACAGACTAAGTGTCCCTCAGTAGAAGAATGGATAAAGAAACTGTGGTAAATTTACACTATGGAATACTAATCAGCTATTGAAAACAAGGAATTCCCAACATTTGTGGACAAATGGATTGAACTAGAAATGATCATAATGAGTGAGTTAACCCAGAAGCAAAAAGACTCAAATGGTATATATTGACTTATATCTGCACACTAGCCCAAGAGGCCTGTCCCATGAAAGTCTTCATGTACCAAGAAATTGGGTCAGAGATGAGGACATCCTATTTGGACTTTAGGTGAGAGAATCATGGGAGAACGGGGAAAGAGAAGGATCCAGAGGGTCCTAGAATCCTACAAGAAGAACATTATGACATGCGGATCTGGGTCCAGGGGTCCTGCTCAAACTATGGTATCAGCCAAGAACAGTATAGGCAGTAAACTTCGAACCCCTACCCAGATCTAGGCGATGGATAGGAAATTTTCCACAGGTGAGTGGAGAGTGGGGTCTGACTTTCATGTGAACTGTGGTGCTCCATTTTTGACCATGTCCCCTTGATGGGGAGGCCTAATGGCACTCAGAGGAAGGATAACAGGTCACCAAGAAGAGACTTGATACCCTAAGAGCGTATACAGGGGGAGGAGGTGCCCCTCAGTTCCAGACATAGGGGAGGGCAGTAGGGGGAAAGTGGGTGGGAGGGGGAATGGGATGACACAAGGAATGGACTAACAATTGAGAGGTAATATTAATAAATTAATACACTATTTAAAAAAAAGTATTTCTCTCTGTGCCATTTCTTCTCAATTCCTTTCCCTCATAAAGCACTCAAATAGTTAAAAATGCAGCATGTTCAAGATTCATATATAAGCAAACATTTTTGTCCAGCAAGGAAAAGGTATTATAATCATTTCAGAAAAAGCAAAATGCAAAATATTCACAAAAAGTAATAATTTGGAAAAATATTTTATAATATTTACAGTCAACAGTTAAGAACTGAAAGGAAGTAAGTGAAAGATATGTTTTCCAGAGTTCATTAAAGCATCATGTCATCGACTTAGGTATAAAATCTAAAAATCCATTTGAAGCCTTTAATAGAATATTTTATGATATAAAAAGCTGTTGATTCAATTATTTTCCTTTAGAGAAAAATCCACTGTAAAAAATATTCAGCATGTATCATTTTTCCTGTGTGTTTGATTTTTATTGCTTCCACACTGTTTATCAATGCAATAATGCTATTTGCTATTACTTTGAACAATGATATCTAAACTCCATCACTGCTTAAATTTCTAATATAGACCATTCGATGAAAAAAATCAATGTAGAAAAATATTACACTGCTTGGATGTATTGATTTACAGGTATTGAATATATTTCTTGATTACTTTGTTACCCTTTTCATTAGACTATAATACATAAAAATAGAGTATATAGAGCAGAGATTGAGGGAATTTCCAACCAATGACTCATCCAAGACAAAACTCACCCCATGAGAGAGAGCCCACTGATGCTACTGCTAAGGTCACTCAGCTATGCTTGCAGACAGAAGCCTAGCAGACTTGTCCTCTGAGAGGCTCCACCCAGCAGACATTTGAAACTGATGCTGAGACTCACAGCCATATATTGGGCAATGTGTAGGGAGTATTGTGGAAATATGAAGGGAAGAAAAAAAGGACCTGGAGGTGACAGGAGCTCCATAAGAAGACAAAAGAACCAACTAACTAGGTCCCAGAGGGGCCTGCTTAGACTGAAGCACCAACCAAGGATGACGCATAGACTGCACCTAGGCCTCCTACACAGATATAGCCAATGGGCACCTCAGGCTTCGTGTGGGACCTTTAGTAAGGGAAACAGTGATGTCTTTGATATGGACTCTGTTATCAGCTCTTTGATCATTTCCCCCTCTAGGGACTCACTTGCCAGGCCACACAGGAAGAGGACCCAGTCAGTTCTGCTGTGACTTGATGAACTGGGGTAGATGGGACAGGGGAAGGACAGTGGAGGAGAGAGAGGGAGGGTGGGGCTGGAAGTAGAGGAGGGATGGGCTATGGAAAGGATGTAAAATGAATTTATACAGTCAGAAGAAAGAATGCATCTCTGTAATGTATTTGGAAAAAAATAAAATATTGATTTCATTCAGATTTTTGGACTCACCATGATAGGAAAGATATATTCTTCAAGGTTGCCAAATACAAATAGATAAAACACTATGAATGAATGTAACATTAATATATCTCCTGATTATTTGTTGTTCTTCTTGCTATATGTAGTTTATTTTATATATGTGTAATAATATAAATGTATATAATAAAACTTATTTTAAACTAGAAATAAGAGAACAAAGCGATGGTCCTAATATAGAAAGAATTGATTTAATTAGAGAGACAGTAACTTAAAATAGTATTATATTTGATTACTTGTTTCAAGTCCTCATCCACAACAATAAAAATATTTTTGTCAAATATTTACTATAAAATTATTATATCATATATGAATAGTAATTTTAATATATCTAATTGAAATTTTCTGAATTTAGTGATTTATCCAGTCATTCAGAGTAGCACTGGAAAGATTCAATTTCTTTTATCCTCTTACATTTTTTAAGAGGTAAGAAAACCAATGACTGTTGGCTCTTCCTACATCTCCCCTGTTAATCATACACTTGCTCCTGAGCTATTTCCACCACAAGCCTTTATTTTACTGGGTGGCAATTTTGTGAAATAAATAAAACAAATGAGTTAAAGAAAAAAATATATTAAAATTCATTCCCATCCCTTCCTTCCTCTCTCTCTCTCTCTCTCTCTGTATGTGTGAATGTAAATATATGTTCTATCAGAGGTCAGATAAAAGTGGTCCATCTTTGTAGCAGTTTGAGTTGCCTGACACAGGTGCTGGGAGACAATGTCAGATCCTCAGGAAGAGTAAAAATCCTTATTCCTCACTAGGCAATCTATCTGCCCTCCTCCAATTATTTTTCTAACAGATATATTTTTAACAGATTAAATTTAATCTTACAAACGAATGTGTTGTTCCTCAATACTTCAAAACAACTTTTATTAATTTTTGTTCTGTATAATGCATAAAATAATTTCCTGTACAAACAGGGCTGTGAATGTACATAATCAATAAATGCCATAATTAAATATATAACAGATAACATTATATTCTTTGTACGTTGCAAGTGCTAACAATTTTTTCTCAAAAAAATTTTGTGAGAATGCATTTAGTTATAGTTTACCATATTGTAAAAACTTCATTTTATAAAGTACTTAATTTTTCTTGAAAATAGACAATATATTATTCAAAGCTGAAATTAAGACACATATATGTGATGTCAATAATAATATTATTAACAGAATAAATATTTATAACATATTAATACTGTTCAAAATGAAGTGTGAGTACTAACATCAGTATAATAGCTCACTTTGCTTGAGTATTTAAAATATTTTATTCTATGCATTTTTAAGGAAAAGAAAGTAAAACTAGTAAAATAAAGTGTTAATAGACTATTTATTAGTGTTTCTTTTCTATTTTTACAATCAATATGCCGGAAAACTTAAATATTCTTATTTAATTTCAGAAAGTCAATTCTCACTTCATTCCTTGTGAATATGTTTTGTACAAAATATCCACACCATAATTCCTTGTCGTATGACACCTTTCTGCAATCAATTAACACCTGTCACCATCTTCTAAGTGGATCCCTTCTTTGGAAGTGTAAATCTCTTTTACTATACTTAAAAAATAACATATTTGAAGAAGCAAGTAATTGAATATAAAACATATCTTAAAGCTTTTGAATAAGCCTTTGAAAATGTGAGGAATTACTTCTATGAGGATAGAAATTCTTCTGAGGAAAATAATGAAAAGAGAGAAACAAATGTTTTCTGAAGTATGTACTCAGAGCATCATTGACCTAGAAGGCAACAGAGAAGGAAAACAACACCATCTTCATGGTTAAGTACAGTATGGTATTCACTTTGTCTTTCTCTCAAACTTTCCCCTTTCCTCGATACGCAAAAATGAAACATCTGAATTTAAATAAACATGTACTCATTTAACTATTTACAAGGTAATTATCTACTAATATTATTAAAATATAATAATTATTAAGAATAATAATATATTAGGATAAATTGAAATTAAAATTTCTGTGTTATTTGTTTTCAATACCAGTGTTCTTGGTAATGGAAGACTAGGTAAGAGGTGAGTAGTGGAATGCCTGTCATTTGAGTATAATTTTACTCTGCTTTCCTTTATGCAAGATATTGGTAAAGCAGATCAATCATGTGTACAATTTTTGAAAAATATATAGCTGCTATCTATGACATAGCATAAAACTTAATTGCTTCTTACTATAGCATCTTCAGACAATTGAAGAGAAAAAAAAATTATAATACAACCTTTAGTGACAAAGGACATCATAAATGGAGAGTGAACCAAGGGTATCAGCATCTTTGGGCTTGTTAGTAATGCTTAGTCAGAGACCGGGTGCCAGATCAATTTAACAACATTTGCTTCAATGTACATTAAGCTTGAACAGCACAAATTGTAGTTACTAACTAAGTTCAAAGTGCACTCAAGTGTTCAAGAATCCCAGTTCTGAAAAGTATTCTATAGAAAGAATAGCAATAATTCTAAACCAAACATGACATAAATGCACAAACATCTTCATTTTGCACTTTTTTATGTCTTCAAAATTAAAAGTAGGTTAAATTTTTTTTTTTTTTTTTTTTTTTTTTTTTTTTTTAGTCAGTGGAGTCATTGTTACCTAACATTGAGCTCTCTCCAGGTACTCTTTCCATTTAATTGTTTTTTAGGGAGTCTTCTGCTATTTGAGAAATTTTAGTGAGAACCAGTCTTTTCATGGGTATAACTTTTAATGATTATAAGGTCCCTTGCTTTACATCAGAGTATTTTTGGGAAACATTTTGAATTGTTGTCAAGGCTGTACAAGGTTTACTCTTTCTTTCCCTTAGTATGGTGTATATGGTGATTGATATTAAGCCAACATTCCCGTATTTGACCTAAATTCTTTATGTATAATGTAGTTCTACTTCTTTCCAGAAGATATTTTAAGGCTGCCTATTTCTTATTACTATTTGTCACTTTTTATTAAATAAGTAGGAAGCAGCAACCAGGCCATGTAACTTCACTATTTGAGGAAGATAAATCATAAGAGCAAAATGCAAAGGAGAACTGAACACAAGATCAGAAGGACAAAAACACCCACACATGTTGTGAAAATTCATAGGAATGATGTGGTAATTCTATTACAAAAATGCGGTGGGGATTTTGAGATAAATGCTTATATCAAATAATAAAAGCCTTAAGCATATTTACAACCATATTGAGAGGTTTCTTTATATGTGGACTATTTATTCATACAGCATTATAATAAGAAAAATTTACATACATCAATGATACATCACAATAAGATTTTAAAGTGCATAGATATTGAAGATGATTACATTTATCTGTCATGTGTAGTTATTGTTTATTTATATGTCTGAAATATTGTCAGGCAGTAGAGTAACCCTGAAACAATAACAACCACGGAATGAATAAAGTTTGGCCAACCAGAAAAGTTGTAATCCTTATACATGTAACAACAATTTTTAAAAATGGGTCTATGAATTTGGGAGGAAACTAGGAAATAGCATGGGAGGTATTGGAAGAAGGATGATGAAGAGGAGAAGAATAGTCGGTGTACTTTATGTTAGTCTCTGTTCTACTTCTGTAAGAGACACCATGACCATGACAACTATTATAATGGGAAATTTTAATTGGGCTTGCTTCCAATGGTGGATAGAGCGGCGGCTTGCAAGTTCATGCTGGGGCGCTACCTGAGAGCTACATCCTGATGTGTAGGCAGAGAGAGAGAGAGACCATAGGTTTAGCTCAGGGTATGAAGCTTCAAAGCTAACCCCTAAGAAGGAAACACAAATATCTGTGATATTTACACACCAGTGAAAAAAAAAAAGTAAAGGACATATTTAATCCTTTATTAGGTGAAAATTGAAGATGCTTCTTCCTGGTACATATCAATCTCACACGTTGCTATCCTCATTTCTTTTTCAATATGCAATTTTCTGTTTGCCAATGTACATATTAATATATTAGATAGAATGGTTCCAAATATATTTTCTTCACAGTGGGAGTTCTCCTTATTTGCATCTCAGGTATTTGTATTGGTCATTCCTAAGTTTGTATTTTGGGAATGTGGAGGTTCTTTTCTCTCCCAAATCTTCTCAGGTTAAACCCCATGAAATAACTAAATATTAATTTGAGAGTATATCTCAAGTTGTTTAGGTGTTTGAAGAAAAAGAAACATATTTCCAAGCTGAAGAAAAGTGGATGATTCAGCTTTGTAATGTCAAGACCACCTGGGTGTGAAGCATCCTTGAGAGACTCTTCTCCCTGCGATGTGTACACCAGATCCATCAACATTGTAAGGATCTAGTAAATTGCAGACAGTGTCTGTAGAATTGAGCCACATGCTGGCATCAAACTCCAGTAATTGTTAGTTTATGTGTCCTACATTGATGAATATGGCTCAGGTCAAACTTTCTTAGCCTGAGGCAGTCTCCTGCCACCGTTAGCTTTTTCATCGAGGTGTCCACAACTGCTCTCTGTGTCTTCCCAAATTTGGTACTGTGACAGCACAATCTTGGAATCTTCAGCATATATGTTCTTAGATCAACAACTCTCTGGATATATCAGGTTTTTAAATTAATGGCATCTTTTAAATTATTACATGTATTTGTTTGTTTATATTTCATTTATTTTACAACATGATCACAGCCCCCTCTCCTTTCTTCAATATCACTCTCTTCCCCCATTTCCCATCCCTTTCTCCTCAGAGAAGGGGAACCAGCCTCCAACAACCCTCACCAGCACAAGTTGCATCATCCTCATCCTCTGAGGCCAGGCAGGGCATCCCCATTAGGCAACAACGTCCATGTCCTAGATATCACCTGCTCAACTTAGTAGGGAACCCACATGAAGATCAAACTGCACATTGGTTACATAAGTGTTGGGAGCCGAAGTCTTTGAGTGGTGCTTCTGTGTCTATAATAAAGCAGTGCTTTATGTGTTGTAAAATAACAAAATTGAATTACTCTTTCACTAACATCTTTGCCAGACTATGTCACAAAACCATGCAACTGGATGTGAGTTAACTGTGTTGTGGACTTTTCTTGAGGAGAGGACCATCAGTCTTTCAGTAGGTTCACGTTTTAGAAATGCTTTTATGTGCATATATTTCCCCACCAAATAGCTCAATGGCAGAGGTTATGTTCAGTTTCCTTCTTGTGTCTCGTGGCCTTATTGTGTGTGTGTGTGTGTGTGTGGGTTAATCTTTTTACTTATAAAACTCAAAAATATTTATCTCTACTCCTATCTTTATGGTAGAGGCTGATGAGTTTTTGTTATTGTTGTTGTTGTTTGTTTGTTTCTTTCTTTCTTTCTTTTTTCCTTTTTTGATTCATTTCTTCAACAGCTCCTACAGAGGTAATCTTTAGTTCATCAGACAGATCACTTGGTCACAATTCTACATTCATTGTCTTTGCATTCAGGAGTTTTAAAACCTTAACAGAATCTTTGTCTGTTTTCTGAGTACGACGTGTATCTTACCAACACATTACATTTCATACCTGAAATTCTGTTTAAATTTGTATTTAAATGAAGTCACACTATTTCTCATGTGAAAATTCTGGACTCACAGTGTGATTTGCTGAAGGGTCTATCACTCTCCAATAAGTTAAGTTAATCACATTGTGATGATCTTCCATTTATGCTATTTTGTAATTTTTTTGTCCTATGCCTTGCATTTACTACATTATTTTAATTATATAGATTTAAACACATATTAATTTATGATGACATTCTATAACTTTCATAAAAGCATTGATAATTTTCATTAATAATTCTCTTTAGAATTTACATAGCCAGTTCTGGGATATAAAATATTACATGTTCTATCTTTTTAATAAGTTTACATTAAAATTGTGCAAAAATTTATTATTTAATTATAAATAATATATACAGAAAAATCCATGTTGTTTTTTAGTGTTTTTTTTTCTTTTTAGTTTTAGAACTGTTTTACTAGTTTAATTTATCTTTTCCATTTAAGTGGTAAGCTTTCATGAATTATGATTTTCAATAAGCCCACATCATTGTGGTTTTGTTACTTTAGATTGTACTTTATATAGGTTATTTACATGTAATTTCTATAATTGAGTGTGCAAATTTGTCTATTGAGTTTTCTGAATATTACACAAGTACAATTGTATTCATCATTTTAGTTTTTCCTAAACAATTCAATGTAGTATGTATTGTTTTTGTATTTGCCTCATCATCATATTTGTTTTTGTGGCTGAGTTTGTGTTTATGTTTGCGTGTGTGTGTTGACTGTTGAGGCAGAATTTTATGCAGTAAAAACTGCCTAAAAATTCACTATATTGCCCAAAGAAAGAAAAACCCAACCGCCCCCCGCCCTCTCTGTGTGTTTGTGTTTGTGTGTGTGTGTGTGTGTGTGCGCGCCTTTTAGAGACAGGGTTTCTCTGTGTAGCCTTGGCTGTTCTGGACTTGCTTTGTAGACCAGGCTGGCCTCAAATTCATAGAGATCTACCTACCTCTGTGTCCCGAGTGCTAGGACTAAGATCTTGTCTCTTTGTTGGATATTAGAGTGCCTATTCCAGCTTGCTGGATATTTAATTGTAGAAAATGAAAATAGATCCATAATTATTGTCCTGCACAAAACTCAAGTCCAAATGGATTAAAAATCTCAATATAAAACCAGGCACAGTAAATCTAATAGAAGAAAAAGTGAGGAACAGCCTGGAATTCATTGGCACAGGAGACAAATTCCTTAAAAGAACACAAACAGCTCAAGCTCTAAGGTGCACAATTAATAAATGGGACCTCATGAAGCCGAGAAGCTTCAGTAAGGCAGAAGACACTGTCAGCAAAATAAAATGACAGCCTATAGACTGGAAAGATCTTCACTGACTCTGCATCTGACAAAGAGCTAATATCCAATATATAGAGAGAGCTCAGGAAATTAAACACCAGCAAACCAAATAACTCAATTAAGAAATGGGATACAGAGATAAACAGAGAATTCTCAACAGAGGAATCAAATGGCTGAGAAAGACTTAAAGAAATGCTCAACATTCCTAGTTGTCAGGGAAATACAAATCAAAACAGCTTTGAGATTCCATCTTCTACCATCAGAATGGCTAAATTCAAAAACTCAAGTGACAGCATATACTGGAGAGGATTTGGAGAAAGGGGAACACTCTTCCATTACTAGTGGGAGTGCAGACTTATAAGACCACTTTAAAATTCAAGCTGGCGCTTTCTCAGAAAATTTGCAGTAGTGCTAACTCACTATACCACAGCTAATCCACTCCTGGGCATATACTGAAAAAAGGCTCCACCATACAACAAAAAATTTTGCTCAACTATGACCATAGCAGCTTTATTTATAATAGAATCTGGAAATAATCTAGATGTCTCTGAACCAAAGAATGGATAAAGAAACTATGGTACATTAATACAATGGAATCCCACTCAGCTATTAAAAACAAGGAAATTTCCAAACAGAATGTTCTGAGGTATGATGGGTTTATCATAAGGGAGAGAATTGCAGAAGAAAATGAAGGCTACAGGGGCTCAAGGCTTGAGAAGGCAGCTAAGCAAGGGCTCCAGAGACAGGGGGAGTGTTGAATAAATAACCACACGTGATGACAGGCTAATAATTGCAGAAATACTTCTTAGAAATTACATTACATAAGGTGGAATTAAGATAGATTTTGGTTAATTTGATATGCCACTGAATACGGTCTATATTTTAGTGCATGCACACATATATGTATGTCTTAAAGCTGGTAATTCTATTACTAAATGTAACAGAGATACAACCTCCCAACTCTAGCCTTTCCCTCTGTGGTCCATGAATAACATGAGCTGTGAATCATGCCTAGAGGCCCCTACATTGGCTTCACCAAGTAATAACGTGTCAACTTTAACTTGGGCTTTTATGGCAGATTTTATAGCAAAGAATAAAATAACTAGATTTATCAAATTGACAGTGGAAAAAAAATTTCAGACAAATTGATAGAACTAGAAACAATCATCCTGAGTGAGGTAACCCAGATATGGGCCTAGGGGGTCCTGTACGAAATAATGCACCAATGGAAGACAATGCATGCAGAGAACCTAGAATCCTTGTTGAGATGTAGCAAATAAACAGCTGATTCGCCAGGTATGTGTGTGTAGTGGCGTTGGGGGACTACTGCTGAACTTCTAACATACACTCTGGCACCCACAATTTGATCACTGTACCTTGCTTGGCAGTGCAACCTGGCAGGCATATGGAGGAAGGAGATACAATGTATCTTGTTGATACCTGGTAGGCTGTGGCCAGACAGGGGAGGCCTCCTCTGTCAGAAGTCTAGGAAAGGGGAATAGGACAGAAGAGGGAGGGAGGGTGGGACTGGTAAGATAAGACCAATGGGATAGAAATCAGGATATAATGTGTGAATACATTATAATTTTAGAAATGATCTTGTCTTTTAACACCCTCCCTGCCTTTACTCTCAATGTAGCAGGTTTGCAGGGATGTGCTTTCTCATCTAGCACTTACTTGGTTCTCGTGTTAACAGATAATGTCCTGACTTTCCCTAGTAAGTTATTTGACTATCTTCCTGAGATCCATGTAGTTTATCTTATTAAAGATTTGTGATCTAGTTAACAATTTACAAATCCTAATGCTATGCTAATTTAATTTTTTTTCTTAATTTTCTAATTTGGAAACATTCTCACACAAATACAATTATCACATTTGGTGAGGAGAAAAAATATTATTAATTTTACTGGTGAATATTATTTACTATCATTTCATTTCAGATCTTTCATAAATGCTAATAATTATCTGTTGTGTGTGTACATCTTCAAATATTCATGACAGTTTTGTGTGGAGCTATATTAAGATTTTTTTTCTATTTTTTGAAAACATTTCAAGGAACTTTTTTTTTTCAATCTTCAAAATTTTGGCAGAATACCCTTGTGAAACCATTTGTGTCAGCTCAATAAGTTTTGAATTTAAAGTGTTCTATTACCAAAACAACTTTAAAAGCACATGTTTAAACCATGTAATAAATTAATAATTTTTATGTGTTTATTTTGGTTAATTTAGATTTACTGTTTTTTTTCTTTTTTTTTTAAATTTTTTAAATTAATTTATTCTTGTTACTTCTCAGTGCTTATCCCCTCCCTTATATCCTCCATTTCTTCCCTCCTCCCACCCCAATTTTCCCATTATTCCCCTCCCCTATGACTTCCTGAGGGGGATTTTCTTCCCCTGTATATGCTCATAGGGTATCAAGTCTCTTCTTGGACACCTGCTGTCCTTCCTCTGAGTGCCACCAGGTCTCCCCTCCAGGGAACATGTTTCAATTTACATGCATTTTTCTCTTTCCTGGGAAACCTTTTTAACAATTTTTATTACATATTTTTACATATGCATATGTATTATTACACATATATACAATAAACTACTTAGAGCAAGAAGAAACAAGAAACAATCAGGAATATATATATATATATATATATATATATATATATATATATATTACATTCACAGTGTTTTGGCTATTTGTATTTGGCAGCTTTGAAGAAAACATCTTTTCTAACTTGGTGAGTCTAAAATTATGAAAGTAAATCAATAACTATCATAACTCATCATTATCAATTTACATGGTCAATAGTTGTTAGTGTATTTGCTGTTTATGTTTTTGAAGAAAGCTGATTTGAGACTTATCTAGATATTTTAACATTTTAGGACCCATTGAAAACTACTATTGTTTTTTATTTGTCTTATTTCACATAAACTTATTTTTGTCATTACTTAGTTTCAGATTCTCATAGTTATCTGAGATATCTCTTTGAAGTATATCACATATGTTTATCAGTATAATCATTTCTATGGGCAGTTTCATAGATCTATTCTTTAAACTATGGTATCATAAATATTTCACAGAAAAAGTTACAATATTGCCTGCATAATTTATTATATTAAGATATTACATAGTAAATATTTTCCCTTGTGTGTTGAGGGATAAAAGAGGAGGATTGATATCATTATATTATAATCTAAAAAAATATTTTAAATCATTTCAGTCATATAATATTTTGAATAAGGGAATTTAAAATGCTTACTATGATGTGAATTGAATTGACCTGCTCTATGGGCTCAAGCATTAGATGTTCCCACATAATATGCTATTATAAATTATGTATCATCTTTCAGATAAAGAGGGAATACATGCAGCTCTTGTGGATGATCCCATTTGACCTTTTCTAAGCATAGCCTAACCATAGTTTGTAACTGGGCACAGTGCCATCAGAACAGATGGGTTTATAAGAGACAGAACATGGGGCAAACTTGGCAATTATATGTTAGATAAATACTCAATATTGTAAAAGTCTGAGAAGAAAAAAGGTTTTCATGTTTAACTTAGATAATATGTGAGCTGTTTGTTAGCATGTAATCTTTGGAAACCTGAGCTTCTGTGTAACTCAGTAAGTCTTGTCCCACCTTCCATGGTTCATATCAGTTTGTACAACTGCATTGACTTTTGTGATTTATACAGTGCTTATTAATGTACCTTTAATACATAATAGGAATGGAACTTGTGAAAACGTTACTAACATGTGTACCATGGATAAAACAGAGATGCTGTTCACTTTAAGTGTATAACAGTTCTAATTACACTTTATTTTTTCTATCTTGATATACTGTTCCCAATAGAAAATACAGTGCTTCAAAACTGCACTTAGTATTTTATCATACTTTTCTTGTGGTGTGCATCTGTTGACTAAGTTAAAACACATGAAAATGTCAGTTAATTTAATGAAATTGTCCTTTAGTATTTAAAGTTTACCAAGTGTACATTCAAAGCCTTCAATGTCTGTGGTATTTCTAGGTACTTGTGTAAGAAAATCTTTAAAAGTTTAAAATATTCATTAAGTTTTGAGTTCTTTACTAATTATTTCTTCACACTAAATTGTGGGCCTCCTTTTTTTTTTTTTTTTTTTTTTTTTTAGATAAAAATAAACCCTGTATTACCTGGGGAAAACAATCTTTTTATATATCATTAATACAGGAGAGGAGTCACTCACAATTTTTGTGGACAAGCGGAAGCTGAGCAAACGGTCTGAGGGAAGTGATACCAGCACCAATAGTTCGTCTGTCACTCTGGAGACCTTACATCAGTTGGCTGCTTCCTATTTTATAGACAGGGATAGCACCCTTCGCAGACTTCACCATATTCAAATTGCATCCACTGCCATCAAGGTAAGTTACAAAAAAAATTGTCATTTTCCTTTGTTTATCCCATTTCTATGATACCTTTCTTGATATTTTTTAGTGCAGTGACTTAAATGATTATATTTAAAATGTCCAGCCAAGGACAATATGTGCAGTAAACTTCAAACCCCTACCCAGATCTAGCCAATGGACAGGACATTCTCCACAGTTGAGTGGAGAGTGGGGTCTGACTTTCACACGAACTTTGGTGCCCCAAATTTGACCATGTTCCGTGGATGGGGAGGCCTGGAGGCACTCAGAGGAAGGATATCAAGAAGAGGCTTGATACCCTATGAGCATATACAGGAGGAGGAAGTCCCCCTCAGTCACAGTCATAGGGGAAAGGAGTAAGGGAAAATGGGAGAGAGGTAAGAATGGGAGGATACAAGGGATGGGAAAGCAATTGATATGTAATATTAATAAATCAATAAATTATATTAAAAATGTGTTTTTCAGTATTTTCAATTAATAAGTAGTGTTTTAAAATTGTGTGCCACTAATTTAAAATTTACTTGAATTTTGAAGTTCATTCTTGTTAGGAGAGACTCCTTGGAATGTTTATGCAAGATTAGCCTTAATAATCATGTATATTACCTGTACAATTGTTTTTAACTTATGATTTTAAAATATAGCAAGTTGTATTATTATAATACAAGTGATTCATATCAAAAACAATGTATGAAGATTTCTTGTCTAATGTATTCAAAAATAGAGTTAGAATATAGAAGTTCTGAAAGAAAACATATATCACAATGTATAATTAATGGAACAGTACTATCTGTTCAGTAATAGCATTTCATTCTGTACATAGTCAGGTTGACTATCAAAACTGACACAATAATAAATGGTATAGGTAAAATTATCAAGAGAAATAAAAATAAAGGCTAAACAGAGCATAGGGATTCAAAGGACGGAATAATCACAAAATACCCTTTCTATTGACTGTAGGTATAATCATGTTATTATATTTAGAATGCATCAAGTGTATAGTAATAGCTAATCAGGGAATAGACACAGTAATATCTTACATGAAATTAGCCATAAAAATTGATAAAGAGTATTTTGTTATCTCATATCTCACATTTCATATTTAGTACATTTGTTGGATTATGGAACTAATATGAATGTGTTCATGTGTTCATGTACTTGTGTCTGTAATTTGAAAGGTTCCTACTGTGTTATTTGATGAAATATAAGCACACAGGCATACACTCACACACACACACAGTAACATATTAAAGATAACATTGAAAACTATTGAAATATTTAATAGTACTATCAAATGATATGGCATGTTTACATTTAGTGTTTCTGGAACAAGGAATTGAGAAAAATTTCTTCATATGTAAACTATAAAACACAGTATATGTAATTTATTATTTATGAATTATAGTTTGCAAAGTAGCAGTCAGCTTTTAAATGTAGAGTTTACACTGAGGAATTGAACATAGGAAAATATTTAAGTTGTAAAAATAAATAAAAGTTAATGCAACTTCAGTTAATGTAGTTAATGTAGAAAAGCTGCATGATACCATATTGTTAGATATTTTAGGTGACAATGCTGAAAACTAATAGACTTTCTCAGAAATCAATTTTAATAATAAAAACTGTATGGTAAACTATAATTTCTAACAGAGAAAGCATGGGTGTATGTTTATTATATAGTTATTGGCTTTTTGTTCATTAAAAGTAGAATAATATAGTCAAGCTTTTAGTGCCTATATGTAAAAAAAAATATTCACCCACACTTCTTGACTAAATTTAATAAACAGTTACCAATAGACTTTTGCTTGCACAAAAGAAAAATGTCTCTGAAAGCATGTAGCTTATTGTAGCATCTAACTGCACATTAGACATGTTTTAAACTTGGCCAACACAGCAGATATTGTTGGGAACGTAGGACTCCACATCATTTACAGTCTAACTGTGTAGTAGAAATGAGGCCCAAAGAGAAGAAAAGACAATGAAGATAGAGAAATTCAGGAGCATCTCAGAAAAATGAAAACATAACCTTGAGTTTAGAAGTTGATACTCTCACCTTGTCAGGGTGGGCACCTGAGAGTGTCCTTCTTGCACTGACCGTAAGAGCTAAAGAAGTCCCAAGTGTTTGTGCCCTGATGCTGAAGATTGTCAGAAGTTAAGCTTTGGATAGAGAGGAGAAATAAAGTGGGCTTAGGATGATAAAGGAATAGGTTATGGATAGAAGCGCCTCCATTTTATCTTTAAGTTATTAAAAGGTGGAAATGATGCAAGAGCCTGATCATAGTAGCAGGTCTCTGAGCTCTGCACAGAAACTTATCATGTGTGGGAGGGATGTAAGGACTGAGAAGGAGACAAGAGCAGATTTCTGAACTTCATTTTGTCCTCAAAGCTGTAGGTTTTTAAAGGAAGTTGTAATTTTTAAGTGAGCAGTGATGTTTGAAGCAGGGGAGCTGCTTTCTGGGTACTTTGAAGGCTTTATGGAGGTGTGATGGTTTCAAGCAGCAATGAAGCTCAGTGGTGCATGTCCATAAAAGCCTCTGGTCTAGAGACTTATTGAAGCATAAACACTCTAAAAGGAGTCCCTACATGGATGAAAAATAGGTCTCATATGTTTGTGTATGATGATAGATATAGTAAGCAATGTATAAATGACAGAGTAAACATAGTAAACATGGACAAAATGCTGAGTGAGACATGCTCAAGAGCTCCCAAATACAAATAAAGATACCACATAACTACTTTAATGAAGCCACTCCAACAATTACCCAGTCACTAACCAGCACCACACAGCAAAGTGAAAAAGCTATGAGAGAATACAAATAATCAAATCAATGTAGCAAAGTAAATAAGTTAATACAGGAGAGTGTTACACTATGTTGAAATTAAATTGAATTTCTTTATTAAATCCCTAGCACTTCCATTCATTGCCTTTTGATATATATATATATATAGTATATATATATATATATATATACTATATATATATATATATAGTGTATTAATTGCATGATATTTATTATATACAAGTGGGTATTAGAATAACAAAATGCACAGTTCCCTTTTTTGATTATAGTATGTGTCTAAAATACTAAGTATTGGGCACTTCCTTTCTTGAATAAATGATGAATGCTTTTGCCTCTCAATTCTCAGAACTTTAAAGGCAACCTACTGCTAAAAATAAACACAAATGAGATTATCAGACATCAACAAAAATACAATTAAATCTTCACAATTATGCCAACCTTATTCATGTGAATTCTTGAAAACACAAAGGAGTTAAGCAATTAGTGCTAACTATGAGCTGTATTCTAGAAAATGAAATACAGCAATTTGTTGTGTTTATCTCCTATAATTATGAAAGTAAATGTAAGCCATAGCTCATTAATGCCACAGTAAATTTCAAAACAAAGGCACAAACTGCTGTGAAGCTCAATGATACCCCATAGAAGTGAAATTAATACAGTGACATAAAATTGTATTTCTCAATAAATCATTCATTGTAATTTCAAATCAATGTCTAAAATTGGCTATTACTTTTTAAGATCTCTGGTCAACTAAGTTAACTGACACATAATTTCACTAATGTGAATTTTATTTTGAAATAACCTGATAAAGTTCAAAGTTTTAAGAGGGTCATTAATGAGAAAATAAGAATAAAATTTATCTGGAAGGTATTTAAATGAAAAACTAATTTTGATTATACATATGCATAGTGATAAATGTTTTATTTTATTACATTACGTATTAAAACATACTCAGTGATTAAAATGGAATTATTTGATAAATTTTAATTAATGGTTTTAGACTGGTTTACTTCTTATTTTATTGAAATATTTAATATATTGTTCTTCCATGATGTTCTATAGGCTATGATAAAACAGTAGTTACTCTAATAGAGAATAATACCACATAAATTTTTCATATTCAGTGTTTATACCTTAAAATGAAGAAATATACACACTGTTTCTTAAAGTTAATTCAGTTCACAAATGTTTTCCATGTTTAATATTTAGAGTTCTGCAGGTAAAGTTGAGGAAGGTTGTACCTTGTTTGCATTATTTTTTCTTTAACCTATTTATTTATTTATTTTACATAGCAATCGCACACTTCTTCCTCTTCTCCCAGCCTCACCCTCTCACCTTCTGCCCTCCGTCGCACTACTCCCTCTCCTTTTTTCCAAAGAAGGGATGATCTCCCACCTCTCCCCTCTAACCTGTGCCATCCAGCCCCATCACTTCATGTTCCACCAGGACTAAGCTTATTCTCTGCCAGTGAGGACAATGCTGCCAGCTAGGGGAAAGTGATCCAATAGCAGGCAACTGTGTCCAGGTCAGTAACAACCTCTGATTCAGTAGCTAAGAGACCCACATAAATGTAGGAGACCTAGGTCTAGAAAGTGCATTGTACTTGGGTTTGTGGTTCAGTCTCTGTAAGCCCTCAGGGGCCTAGATATTTTACTCTGTTGGTGTTCTTGTAGAGTTCTTGTTCCCTTCAGGTCCCTTTATCCTTCACCCGAGTCTCCCACAAGATTCACAGATCTCCATCGAATATTTGCTGTGGGTCTCAATATCTGTATCAATCTGCCGCTGGGTGGAGCCTCTAAGAGGACAGTTAGCTTGGCTCATTTCTGCAAGCATAGAAGAGCATCATTCATTGTGACAGGGATTGGCTCTCTTCCATTGGGTGGGTCTCAAGTTGGGCCAGTCATTGGTTGGCCATTTCACAAACTCTGTTACATCTTTCTCCCTGTCTATCTTGTAGGTTGAGTAAATTTAGAGTCAAAAGTTTTGTAGGTGGGTGGTATACCTCTCCCTCCATCGGAAGTCCTGCCTGACTATAGTGGTGACACTTTCAGTGGCCATATCCCATACTGCTAGGAATCTTAGGTAGAATCACCCCGTATGCTCCCAGGAACCTACCATGTTGCAGGTCTCCAGCTTGTCCCAGAGAGCCACATCAATCTGCTTCCCATCTCTCTCCCAAGTTTATTACCTTCCACCCTACATTTCTGTACCTGCTCCCAATCTTCATTCTCCTCACTCCATCCCAGTTCCCTTTCTTGATTTATTTCCAAATTATACATTGTTATGACTGATAGTCTCTGACAAATGTGTGGGATTGAGAACCATTCTGTAAACAAATATATGTATATCATGTGTGTATCTGTGCGTGTGTCTTTCTCTTTGTGTATGTCTCTCTCTGAGTGTGTGATTGTGTATGTGTGATTCTCTGTGTCTATGTGATTGTGTTTGTGCATATGCATGTGCATGAGCGTGTGCATGTGTGCATGTGTGTATGTGTTTTGGATTATCTAAATTAAGTTAAGTAAGGAGAAAAGACCAACTCTAAATGCCACAGGCATCATTCTACAGACTGGGGTTAGTCACAGTCTGAACAAGAAAAGAAAACACAGGCTGAAGACCAGATTTCTTTACTCTCAGCTTCTTAATTGAGGATTACATAGAGTCAACTTTTCCAAAGTCCTTTCACATTGAGGTCTCTGCTAAAATAGACTGTGCTATTAGTGTGTGAGCCAAAATAGATTCCTCTTTCCTTAGGTTGCCTCTGTCTTTTGTTGCAAGAAGGCAAATACCTAATACATATATTTTATTAATATTTTAATCCATTTGTACTGTTAAACTTGAATATCACCTCTAAAAGTAAAATTTAGTTGCTTACTGTTAATTTTTCTTTATATAATTAAAAAAACTTTTAAGAGTGCTGAAGTAAAGCTAACCCGTAATCCTCATTATCCAAAATGTTGAAACAGAGGATTATAAATTCAAAACCTACAATCAGGGTACATGATTTAGAAAGACTCTCATTATTCTAAGGTAAAAATAAATTGTAAAAAGTTTTGGATATAGCTCAGTATTAATATGCTTAAAATGAAAGTCAGCTATGACTTATGAAAACTTGTATTAGAATTTACTTGGCATATACATCATGATGTTAGCTCTGTACACATGCCATATACTTTTAAAATTATTTACTTTTTGAGATTTTATATAATTGTCATATCCCCTTAAAATTTCCTCCATTTTAACACTCTGATATACCCCTCCTTAATCCTTTTTAAATCCATGACCTCATCTTACAATTTTTGTTGATATATGTAATATATATGCACATATCATCATAATTGCTGTTACATTTATATTAATTTTTCACTATCTTCACATATATATGTGCACAAGTGTGAGTGTATGTGTATGTGTGTGTGTGTGTGTGTGTGTGTGTGTGTGTGCAACCTTCTCAGTCTGTATAATGTTCCTTGTATGTGTGTTCTCAGGGAGATTTCCAATCCCTAATGGATGGCAAATCCACATAAGGTGTTCTTTTCAAGTTTCCAGTGTGCAATCTAATATTAAATGGAGATTCAATGTTGTTCATGGCATCTATATATTCATTCTTCCCACATATTAGCAACTTCTTAGCTCTTGAGTACAATCAATATCTACCTTAAAAATAGCTTTGGTTATTTCTATATTCATGTTTTTTAGAGTAATTAGTTTACTCTAAATGGGTTGAAATATAAAAAGAGATTTGCATATCTTTAGAATACCTGTACATGATTAAAATAAATTACAAGTGGAGCTTGGAAATGATGTTAAAATAAAACACATTAGATTTAGATTTCATTAAAAATGCACAGTGTGTGCTCTAGGTGTGGGTCTCTTCTTTTCTGCGGGAGTGAGGGGCTGTTGGTCACCACTCAGGAGGCCAGGAGGATCAGAGGAGTGGTGCAGGGCTCAGCAGGCTGTGTGCGCAATGATGGGATGGCTTCTGGGATGAGCTGCAGAGATTCCAGGGGTGAGCAAAATACACAGGGAAAGGAAAGAAGCCCCAATGCTGATAGGTGTCTATAGTGCAGTTCATTTACATTAACCAGCAAGGCCCTATCACCTGTGCAAGGGTACTGAACCTAATAATCTTAGAGAAGAAGAGAGGGGAGAGCTAGCAAGGAACTGTGCCAATGGTCATATGTCAGATATGGTTAGGGACATCTATGTCTAAGACACTCTCCAGATGAGGTCAGGCAGAGAATAGGAGGCCCTGCTAGGGAGAGGGAGTCCTCCATCTTTTTTGTTCAATGTGTACAATTTTATTTGTAACATATATAGAATTATTCTGCTGATTTGCTATAAACCAATTTTTGGCTCAGCCATTAAAGGCTAGGGTCACAATCATAAATATAAAGAAGTCCTCCCAGCTATCCAAAAGGCAGGGTCCTCCAATATTTGGATTGCTAAAAAGAAATCTTGCTCTGGCTTCAGTATTAAATTTTATCTAATAATTTAATATGAGAAAATTATATCAATCTTCAAAATTTATAAAACGTTGATATGGATTTATGAAGTCTAAACCATGTTGTGAATTGAAAATCATTTTAATGCCAGACCAGGTAAAGATACTACCAATAGTGCTAGGGGAATGTGCATTTGTACCTATGCAGAGTCATGCTAAATTGAAGTGTCCCATCTCATTATGTGTCCAAACTTACATGTTGATTCCTTGAGGAACATGGAAAAAAATCTACTGATTTCAATTATCCCATTAATACTATTAAGTATAGGATTAATAAGTTTATGCATTTAACAATATACAGAGACTTTAAGCTAAAACATAAACGTGTTTGTATAAAAGAAAATAAAAAGCAGTGAGAAATGGCCCTTCTGAACTTGATATATAGTACATAGAAAAGGCTCTAAACAGGTTTTTTTTTCTAATTTCAGACACAAGACAGGCATGTCTGGTGCTATTGCTTTCATTACACATTGTTCTACAGGTTGTAGCTACTTCAGACATTCAATGCAAAGAATTAAGTCACTAAGATATAAAAAAGCCAAAACTGTCTTTATTTATAGCTAGTATAAGTGACTATGCTAGAATTCCAATAATATCTTTAAAAACACAGCAATTTTCAAGCTTACAGTATAATTCGGACTTTAAATTAATTTCTATAGAATGAAAAAGATAAATATGAAAAATGCAATGAAAATAATTGATGCATGACTCAGGTTCTTCAGGATGTGATTTAAATATTACTCTTTCACTACTTCACCCAAACCAACCCCATGGGAAAGAACCAATCCCAGACACTATTAATGGTACTCTGCTATGCTTGCAGACAGGAGCCTAGAAGAATTGTTCTCTAAGAGGCTTCACTCAGTAGCACTTTAAAAGAGATGATGAGACTCACAGACAAACATTGGGCAACTCTTAACTAGTCTTGTGGGAAAGTGGAGGTAAATGAGAAAAGGATCTGGAGGAGACAAGAGTTGCACAAGAAGACAAACAGAGCCAACTAACCAGGGCCCAGAGGTGTTTGCTGAGACTGACATACCAACTAAAGACCATGCATGGACTTGACCTAGGTCCCTACAGAGATGTAGCATATAGGCAGCTCAGGCTTCATGTGGGTCCTCTAGTAAGGGAAGCAGATGGAATGTCTCTGATATGGAGTCTTCTAAGAATTTTTCAATCACTTCTGCCTGTCAGTATTGCCTACCAGGTTACAGCAGAAAAGGACATGCTTGGTCCTGATGTAACTTAAATAGCTGGTGTAGATGGGAATTGGGGGTCCTCTTTTCATTATGAATAGTGGAAAGGGTACTGGGGAGAAGGAGGCTGTACGGGACTGGGAGGTGAGGAGGGATGGAACTATGATCATTATGTAAAATAAGTAAATAAATTAATTTTTAAAAAGACTACTAAACCAAATAACCCAATTAACAAATGAGGTTCAGAGCAGAACAGAGAATTCTCAACAGAAGAATATTGAATGGCTGAGAAACACTTAAAGAAACGCTCAACCTCCTCAGTCATCAGAGAAATGCAAATCAAAATGACTCTGAGATTCCATCTTACACCAATCAGAATGGCTAAGATAAAAAACTCAGTGACAGAACATGCTGGCAAGGATGTGGAGAAAGGGGAAAACTCCTTCATGGCTTGTGGGAGTGCAAACTATACAACCACGTTCGAAATCAATCTGGTGGTTTCTCAGAAAATTGGGAAAAGTTCTATCTCAAGACCCAGCTATATCACTGCTGAGCAGATATGCGAAAGATGCTCCACCGTACCACAAGCACATTTGCTCAACTACATTCATAGCAGCCTTATTCGTAATACCCAGAATGTGGCAGAAACCTTGATGTCTCTCAGTTGAAGAATGGATAAAGAAACTGTGGTACATTTACACTACGGAATACTACTCAGCCATTAAATACAAGGAAATCTTGAAATGTTGAGGCAAATGGAGAGAATTAAAAATGATTATCCTGAGTGAGTTAACCCAGACCCAGAAAGACTTACATGGTATATACTCACTTATAATTGGATACTTGCCCAACATGGATGTCCTGTGAGAATCTTCATTCATTGGAGGATCAGGACAGATGTTGGGACTCACTATTGGGACTCCAGGTGAGAGTGGTATGGAAGAATGGGAAAATCAAAGGACCTAGATGGTTCAGGAACCCTATAGGATGGCCAACAAAAGCTGGCAGATCTGGACTCAGGGGAACTAGCACAAACTGCTGTGCCAACCAAGAGCAATGCATTCAGTAACCCTAAACCACCTATTCAGATCTAACCAATGGACAGCATATTCTCCATTGTTGTGGTGAGAGTGGGGACTGCCACTGACATAAACTCTGGTGCCCCTATCTGACCACTTCCTCTTGGTTGGCGGGGAGGTCACCTGGAACTCATAGGAAGGGGAAGCAGGCTATCCTGATGAGATCTGATAATCTGTGATCATATGATGAGGGAGGAGATCCCCTTCTGTCTTAAGTTTAGGGGAGGGGAATAGAATGAAAGAGGGAGGGAGGGGGAACAGGAAGATACAAGTGAGGGGATAACAGTTGGCATGTAATCTGAATAAATTATTTAAAAAATAAAAATTATTCAAACATTTTTTAAAAAGAAAAGACTACCAAAACCATGAAATATATATGTACAGATGCTGTGTTTACCAATACATCACCCAGGATATATTGTACGACCCTAGTTCATGTTCTGTTGCTGTGAAATGACACAATTATAAAGGCAACTCTTAACAAAAGAATTTAATTGGCCTTCTATACAGTTTCTGAGGTTAAGTCTATTTTTATCATGATGAGGTGCATGGCAGCACTCAGGTAGACAGCATTAGGGAAGCAGCTGAGAGGTCTATGTCTGGAACACAGGCAGCAAGAAGGAGACATTGGGATTGCCTTTTGTTTTTGAAACCTGAAAGGCAACCTCAATATCACACATCCTCCAACAAGGCCATACCTACTCCAAGATGGCTACATCTCCTCTTCCTTCTTAAGTAGTGACACTCTTGACGATTAAGCATTCAAATAAAGGACCAATGAGGGCCATTCTTATCCACAGCATACCGTCACAGCACTTCTGATCTGCCTGTATGCCCTGGTATTTCCCTTATTTTTCTGTCCCCGTGCCATTCTGACCAGTTTCTCTGACAAGTAGTTCTCATTGTGATTCTTTCCCTAACAGAAACTCTGCAGGTTTTTTTGCCTCTTTTATGCCTCCTTTTCATTTTGTTTGGTTTTGAATTTTTCAGCACTGTTTAACTCATGAAAATTTATTTGCTTTTATATGTATCCTTCCTGTATCGTTCAGATCTGGTAGGTGCCTTTAATTCTTTTTGACATATTCTTGGTTAATTTATTCTTTCATCAAATAATACTTTTATGCTTTCTGTTATTTCCTAGAAATATATATATATGCATATATTCATATACATAAGCATTGCACAAACGTATATAAACATACATATATGTATGGATATATATGTATATATATACGGTCTCTCTTTATAATCCATATTTATACAAACACACACATATAAATGTACATCATCTTTAAAATTTCAGATGATTCTTGCCTTGCATTTTTTCTCAGTTCATCAGTTTCATTCTCTTTTTCCTGACATGTTTTATGTATCATATAACAGCAATATATCATTAATGTGGAGCTTTGTTAAAATCCAAACAGCTAGAATTAAATCGTGGTAAATGGTGATACTATTAATATTACACAAAAATATTAACATTTTGTTCCCATTTTTAATCTCTAGATATGCAGTAAATTAGTGTGTACATTGTTTTTCATTTTTCCCTCATATTATAAAATAAAATTAGTATCAGAGTTTTTCCTCTGTCTCATTGTTTAGGACTTCACATTATTCTATGTTTCAGTTCCTCCATGATTTACACTTTAATGTTCCTTGATCAGATATTTAGATTCGTGTTGGTCAGCAGCTTCACTTCTCTATGTCAAAACTCATAGGATCCTTGTGTCATGTTTTTATGCAGATGTAATGTACTTGATCTCAATTCACTTCATTTTATTCTTGTCCCCTTCAAAGATTCCCTCCCTCCCCATTCAAGTCCCTCCTTTCTTTTCTAAGGTCGCTGTTAGATAATAGAGTTTAATAAGGTATGGAAGCATATGTACAATCGTTGTATTTCCAGTCTGTTTTATTTGTTTGATAGAATGATCTCTAACGTTGTGCTTTATAGTTAATTTGTAAAAACAGGTCCTAAGAGCTGACAAGAAGAAGGTATTAAGACTCTTAATGTAATTTTCCAAAACATCTAGGAAAAAGAAAAACAAAAACAATTTCAGTAAATTACAATAGTAAAACCAAATGTTTTGTTCTTTTGTCATACATAAATTAGCTAACAGGGATATTTCCATGATTAATTTCTCAGGTTTGAGACTTTATTCAGTCCAGTGTAAAATCGGTAAGAGGTGCCCAAAAGTTTAAGTACAAACAGACTCTCTAAGCCGTGGATTTTTGCATTTGTCTTTTACCTAACCTTTTCTTATGACTCTTGGCAGTTATCTGTGTTTACCAGCCCTGACCCCTTTTTGAGACAGGGTTTGAGATAGGCCTTGGCTGCCCTGGACTCATTTTGTAACCAGCCTTTTCACTGCTTTCTATACATCTCGTGTCCACCTTCAACCTGATTGTGCTGTCCTCAAGCCTTTGGGGGGAAAAATGTCCTGCAGTAAGGAACGATCTAGGATACGTACTAGTCAAATTTCTTCACTTTTCATTGTAGATTTTTTTCTAGAAGTGGTGAAAGGCAAATGTATAATATAAAGGGTTTTCTCCATTCATCTCCCTGGCCTGTAAGACACCTGAACAAAGACAATTTACTTATAACTCTCAGACAACAGTTGTCTCTGCCTTGCCTCTTTGTGCCTCAGCTGCCATAGAGCATCACCACACCCTCAGGAAAGGCTGATGGGTTCCACTTACTGGGTAGGTTTAAATTCACTTGGGAGTTTTAATCTACCATGTCTTCCCTAAAATAGGAGTTCAAATTGTCTTTGAGTGTTTCTTTTTCTTCTTAAGGATAGATATTTCTTCTATCTTTTTGTCTCAGATGAAGGCTGCCATGCATCCCTTGTCTGAAAGAAATTCTTATTATTTTCTGAATGTTGTTGTATTGACACCATCCTTTGTTCTTTCTAATTTAAAAAAATCCACATTTTTGTTTATCTCACTCAATTTTGGGGATGAAAGAGATAGTCTATTGTATGTTTTAAAAGGGTATTTGGAATTGAAAGTCCTGGTTGTTAGTTGCTCTTTTTGCATGTCGACCAGTTTTTATAGTTTCTCTTCCTATGGAGCTAAAACAACACAAGAGTAAATTAGAGGAAAAAAAAATGATTTTTCTCTCAATCCTATGTTACCAGTTAACTAGTGTGGTAAAATCAAAGCAGCAGGAATTTAAGGCAGTCAGGCAAAGTGAATCCACAACCAAGAGCAGAGAGCTGTGTATTAGTGCATGCCTGTTAGTGTGCAAGCTTTTTACCTACACTTTTATGAAGCCCACGAACCCAAATCTAGTGTTACAGTAATTTTATCAGTTCTGCCTAAAATGGCTAATAACTGACAGAATATGAAACGTACTTAAAAGCTATGTGTGAGGCAGAATCTAAACTGATACAAATCTACTTGTAAACTAAACACTCTGCTCTAAACCTCATAACATACATAAATCCCAAGCACTTGCCACTATGATCCTTGGGCCTTTTCTCTCCCCTGTCCTCATCCACCGTCAACTGTCTTCCCTGTTCCACTGTCAACTGTCTTCCTGACTTCACTGTCAATCTTGGCTCTGCCTCCTCTCCAGGAAGTCCCGCCTTCCACTTCCTGTCCTTCTGCCCCGCTGATTGACTAAGCAGTGCTTTATTGACAGTTGTTACATCCACTCAAGATATTCTTCCACACTCTAGGGCTTAGTGCTTCCCGGAGTGGGCAGACCTTCTAACATCAATTAACACATTGAGATAATAATCCACAGATATTCTAAGAGTTCTTCTAGTTGGTTCTAGATTTTTTTTCAAGATGACAGTTGAAACAAATGAACATCGTCTGTACTACAAATGTATCAGTTTCTCCAAAACCCTAATTTGTATTCTTCATCTTTACCTATGTGCTTCACCATCTTTCAGGCACAAATGTTTTATTTTAATAGTGTACTATATTTATGGTATTAATTTATTGGAAATTAAAGAATTCAATGCAAACCTCCCCATCTTGTTAGCACATTAAAACCAATTTAAATAATATCTGTAAAGAGGACAGTGTGTGAAATCAAAGTATAACCACTATTTTAAGATATCATTTTTGTAGCTCAGTCCCTCCAGGCTTCAAGCTGCTCAACCTAAATTGAACTTAAATATCTATTTCTCAAGCAGAGTCATTTCAAAAATAAAGATTACACCTTCTCTGATGAATCCACTCAATTCATATTCAGTGAGGCAGAGCTGAACATTCATAATCCTTTTCTTCAGTGACATTTGCCAGATATGCTTTTCATTTTTGATGAAAGAATTTGGGTATTAGAAGAAGCAGAGAAAAGTCTTATCAGAATGGTTATCCAAGACACATTTGCCCAAAGAAAGACAGTTTCCTCCTTAATGATACTTATGACAGGTAAAATGGGTACCTTTCTTCAGAATTTTATTGGTGATATTTTTCTTATTTTTACAGTGCTACAAGAATAAGTCTATCTGTGTGTTAACAATTACTTGAAAAGCAACTCCACTTTTTTTGAATGAAGTGTGTATCATTGTCATCCCCATTTTAAATAAATCAGGGCTTTGTTTCAGGTTCTTTTTTACAATATAGATATTTGCATTAGGTCAACACACACATATATGTTTCATTCAATCTTTATTTTGAGATTGAAAGCACAGATTAATGGCATTGTGCTACATACAGGCCATATATTTCTACTAAAATCAATGTTGGATTATTATAAACAATAATCTGGAACAAAGACCCTCAGGGGAAGTATTTTCAGTAAATAAAACAGGGAACATCACTTCTTCCTACATATGAGTTACATTTATAGTTGCTAAGGGATTATCAAAATTATCAAAGGCATAAATATAAAGACTAAAGTCATCAACCCATCTTGTTTACTAAGGGTAAGCGCTTAATGAAGAGCTCTTAAGGCTCTCTCTGTGTTTACTTACCTTAGTCATCATGGAAGACTTGAGAAGGAAAGTAGAATTATCAGGGCTTCCTTCCTGTCTGAGTTGGGTCCCTAACTGTAGACTGTGTGTGTGTGTGTGTGTGTGTGTGTGTGTGTGTGTGTGTGGGTGTGTGTGTGTATTTACAAATAAGTATGTCATAGTATATCATTTTCCCAAACTCCTAGGTTACTTTCCTGTGTACCTGAAGAACAAAACTTCAACTTTTCGAAAATAATGATATTGAAATGAATTTACAAATAAGAGTATTTACCTACAATTTAAATGTAGTTTTAAATGTATGATAATTTTTTCAGAAACATTCTGTAAATCCTTATCAGGTTAAATAAAAGAGTATTGCATTAATTTTATGAATGGCTGTATAAATAACATCGTATGCAGGAAATAGAACTCGTAATTTGACACTGAGTTAGTTTATAAGTTGTTGTAATGCATTGAAGAGACATGATTTGGTATTCTTTTATCTATATCATAATTGTTGACTCTGAAAACAACTTTTATGTAATATAATTTATATCCCATACAATTCATCGAAAATGTTCATTTAGGTGAACTTTAGTGTAGGGAATCTATCAACTCAGTAGGTTTTAGAATATCTTCATTGTCTCATGAGGCACCACAGACACTTTTTCTATAACCTTAGGATACTCAAATGCCTACTGTCATAACTGGGCATATATTTTTGCCTTTTTTATTTGCTTTTCTGGACTTTTCTATTAGTAGCAACATGGAAGGTATGGATCTTTAAAACTATATTGTATTTAGAACATTCTTTTTGGTATTTTCACAATTGTAGCATGGACAATGTTTTTGTCATATTAAGGGTGAATAATACCCCATTGTTTAAACCTCAAGTTAATAACCCATCAACTTATGGATATGAGTTAGTCAGGATTTTAGAAATTTTATTAAAAACATTTATAGAAGACGACTATTTGGGAAAATGTTGGCTTTTCTCTTTAATATATGCCAAAGACAGTTAATTTGTCTGGTTCTAGATCTGTGAGTAATTATCTCAGGAAGCACCAGATTGTGGCTTTGTATTGTTCATTCCTTCTTTCTTGATGGAGGTCACAGTATTTCCACTTCAATGCCAATGCTTCATACTATCTGATATTTTGTTGTGGTTATGTTTGTGGCTGATTAAGCTGTTTGAATAGCATTTCCACAGAGTTAGTGATATAGAGCTTATTTTCATGTACATATTGGCCATAAATACATCTTCCTTGGAGACATACTCATTTGATTATGCTAATACTTAAACTTAATTTTCTGTCTTCAATTCTGGGTTGTACAACACACACATATGTATGTATGTATGTATGTATGTATGTATGTATGTATAATGAAATATAATTACATGATCAGATATATAACTTGTAAAAGTTTCTTTTATCCCGAGAGCTATCTTTTTAATTATTTTATGAAATTATAAAACATATTTCTTTTATTTTGAAGAAGTCAAATTTATTATTTTTTATTACTTATGGATTCATTCTTATATTTAACATTTCTGGGCTAAATTAAGGATCATAAAATTGTGTACTTACAGACAAAGTAAGAGTAAAAATAATTATATCATTTTAATGTTAAGGAGAGAATATATATTCTTTTCTTATTACTTATATTGTTCCCTGTGCATTTTCATAGGTATTTCTTTTTTAAAATATAGTTTATTAATTTATTCATATTACAACTCAATTGTTATCCCATCCCTTGTATCCTCCCATTCCTCCTTCCCTCTCATTTTTCCCTTACTCCCCTCCCCTATGACTGTGATGAGGGGGACCTCTTCCCCCTGTATAAGCTCATAGGGTATCAAGTCTCTTCTTGGTAGCCTACTATCCTTCCGCTGAGTGCCACCGGCCTTCCCATCCAGGGGACGTGGTCCAATATGGGACACCAGAGTTCGTGTGAAAGTCAGACCTCACTCTCCACTCACTGTGAAGAATGTCCAGAAGCATAAAGAGTCTAATGGTATATACTCACTTGTATCTGGACACTAGCCCAAGGAGCATGTCCCAAGAGTGTCTTCACTTTCCAGGAAAGTGGGACAGAGGGGAAGACTTCCTATTGGAACTCTAGGTGATAGAATCAGGGGAGAATGGGGAAATAGAAGGACCCAGAGAGTCCTATAAACCTACAGGTAGATCATTATGACGGGTGGATCTGGGCCAGGGGTACTGCTCAAACTATGGCACCAGCCAAGGACAATACATGCAGTAAACTTTGAACCCCTATGCAGATCTACCCAATGGAGAGGGCATAGGTATTCCTTAACATGTACAAATTATAGCTTGGTGATTGTCTTCCTTATTAAAAAATATCAAATTTGTGAAACGATTTTTTTTTGTTGGGCTGAGAATTGATTTATTAGTTTCCTCAGTCAATTTTAGTAATTTGCATTTTCCAGCTATATCCTCATTATAAATTTGATGATATATGCTACAGAAGTTATTAATATCACTTATGTTTCTGTAAAGCTAGAAGTATTCCTTATTTATTTTTGAATTTTAGTTATTTTAAATATACTTATTTCTAGTATGTGTCTTTTCTTTTTAACTTCAGCTAGTGTAGCTCTTTCTATTTTTAATTTATAAACATAGTTTGAAAAGTGGTTTGTATTTCAGACATATTCTTTCTCATTTTTGTATTTTATACTTCTGCTTCAATCATTCCTCTTCTCTATCTTCTTAGTTCGGTTTATGTAATACTTTTTTATATAGGAAATTGTAATTACTGATTTATTTTATTTTTTCTTTTCTTTGTAGTTGTTGTTGTGTGTGTGCATATGTGTGTTTGTATTTGTATTTCTTTTTTTTAATTTTTTAATTAATTTATTCTTGTTACATCTTAATGTTTATCCCATTCCTTGTATCTTCCCATTCTTCCCTCCCTCCCATTTTCCCCTTATTCCACTCCCCTATGACTGTTCCTGAGGGGGATTACCTCCCCCTGTGTATGCTCATAGGGTATCAAGTCTCTTCTTGGTAACCTGCTGTCTTTCCTCTGAGTGCCACCAGGTCTCCCCCTCCAGGGGACATGGTCAAATGTGAGGCACCAGAGTACTATAATAAATATATATATCCTTTGTGTCTCTGTGTTCATTTTATATAGCATATATTGAATATTAATGTGTATTTTGTGTTTGTGAATATATTTGAAAAGGTTTTTGTCACTATCTTATACCCATCTTCCCTTCTCTCTTAGCCTTTTGTCATCCTCAGTACACATTTTGATAGAGTAGATAATATTTTAGAATTCTCTAAATCTCTTCTGGTTCTCCCATTATATTTTTTCCTGTTCTTTGCATTGTACATTGTCAATTGATTTACATCAGTATTCACCGTTAATAAGCCTAACACAGTATGTCTATTTTTGAAACTACCTGGAGAACCTTTTTGGTTTTAAACTGTTTCCAGGAATCTCACTAATTTTTATCATGTCTATCACATTATTTATACACCAAATAAAACTACTATCATATTTTCTTTTTTTCTCAAGAGTTGAAAGTTTTTATGTTGGCTTTATATTATTTTAAATTTTATTCTATGTGTATGTGTGTTTTGACTATATCTATGTCTGTGTGCTGTGAGTCTGTCTAGTGTCTAAATGGAATCCAGAGAAAGCATAGCACCACCTGTATGGAGTTGTATATGGTTTTGTGATGCTGTGTGTGTGCTGGGCACTGAAACAAGCTCCTTTAGAGGAGTATTCAGTTCTCTTTTCTTCTGAGACATCTCTACAGCTCTTGACTATTTTGAAATCTTTATTTTCAATTCAGCAACAGATTCCTTGTAAAAATAATTGACTCTGATATCTTTATGGTAAAAATCATGATCTACCATTCAATTATATACTTCAAATGTTTTGTTTGTTGTTTGTTTGTTTATAAAGGCAACTTTTAGGTAATATATGCTTTAAGCCTGGGCATTGCTCACCATCTCCACCCACTTCCGTTGCTGACTCCTGTTATTTTCTAATCTGTTCCTTAGCACTAATGTGTAATTTTAGTGACACATACTCACACAGATGATTGCTCAAGTCCAAAAGTAAGTCCTTAAAGACAGACAGTACAAGAATGGAGAAACGTCTCAGAGGTTAGGAACACTGGCTGCTCTTCCAAAGGTCTTGTGTTAAATTACTAGAACCACAAAGTGGTTCACAACCATCTATAATGAAATCTGGTATCTGCTTCTGTTGTACACCATCTGTCTTAGAGATAGAAAGATAGATGATAGATAGATAGATAGATAGATAGATAGATAGATATAGAAGGATGTGTTTGCCGTTTGTTGCCCTGCTCACTTTTCCTTCCTTTACATTTCATTTCCCATATCATTCTTATTCTAAGTATGTTTCCCTGTTGTTTGGAGCATATCCTTGGGACACAAGTTGCCCATAAACTACTCTAAACATACACTGGCTTTTTAAAAACACCATTTTATAGAATTTATCATTCATATTAAATATCATTTATGATACCCCAGCCATCTGTAATTTCCCTGTTTCTTCCTATATTCTAGGTTACATATTTATAGTCTTCACAAATTCTTCCAAATTATACTACCCACAATCTCAAAATATGTGCTACCTTTATTTTAAGCATCTTACTCTTCAAAATGCAACCAATCTCTTTAGAAGAATCTAGGAGCTATTTTACTGATGACATGGTTGAAACCTAAACAATGAAACATTGTAATTTTAGGACAAAACATTAAAGCAGAAAATAGCCTAATGATTAAAGACACACACAAGACTTCATCTATCCAGTCATGGCCACTTAATATTAAACAACCTTCAATTTCCTTCATGTAAAAGTGCTAGGGTTTAAGGCAAAGATTATGGAAAGAAATTTCCTTTATTCTTATTTATTTTATTTTTCACAGGGGTGGTAGCAGGAATCTATACATGGTGCATGTATGATATTCATCTGAAGACAACTGTTGGGGTTTAGCTTTCTGCTTCCACAGTATGAATCATGGGAATCAATCTCAGGTCATTCTGCTGTGCTATATGCTGAGTCACCAGGCAGGGCCCAGGAAATAAATTTTGAAACTCAGTAAATGACCTCTTATTATAGAATTCTGTGTCTTAAAACTGTTAATGTCAACCAATGTGTCCTGTGCAAGTGCTTTCCTGGAAGCTAAGTATAAAACAAATAGCTCAGGTATTGAGTCTGCCACAAAGAGAGTGATTGATAGCATCAGCTACCTTCACAATCTTAATGCTTCCATCTGCACTGGGCAAACTAGGATGTCTAGAAGAGGTTTTACTTCTGACTGGAATAGGTAATATTTCAAATATTTTCAACCATTAATAACTTCTAATTATGAAAATATATTCCCAAAGGCTAAAAGGACACAAGAAGAGCCTAAATGTTAAGAACAATCTCTAGAAGAAAAATATATACGTATTGGAAAAAAAATTTTTATGAAAGGAAGAAATAAAACATACACAGAAATTTTCTTTACAATCTGAAAACATTCACATTATATACTCATCAGAGTTTTATTTACTAGGCATGGAAAAAAGAAACCGAAAATTACAACATGTTTTCACTGAAGTTTCAATTTCATTACTACAGCTAAGAATAATCAGAAAGCACCAGTACTGACTTTAGCAAGGTGTAAAAAGTAATTTAAAAAAATTTTGGTTTGGAAAAAAAAAAAAAAACAAAGCAAAGAAGAACAACAAGAACAGTGACACACAGTTAGGGTGAACTCCGGTGCAGGCTGAGATAGAGTTAGACTATGTGGAGGGGTTTCAGGGTGGAAGGCTCTCTTCATGTTACTGACTCTCACTGAAGATGATCGTGTTGTCTTAAGTCTTTTAGGGTACTTATCGTATATATACAATGTGATAGAGAATTTATCTTCATTTAACTTTTCCTTTGCTGTCATTCAACATTTACATTAGCGAATTACTAGGTTTTGATAGACCAGCTTCATTAATACATACTCCTTACGTCTCGGTCTGTCACTCTACACTGGTGAGTATAAGATATTTTATTAACCTTGTAAGGTCTTTTCCATAAGTATCATCATTTATGCTTTTAAACATTTGTATTTATTGAGAAAGCCACTCTCTCCTTTCAATGTTTAAAAAATGTGAATTTATAAGCCATAATATCTGAGTGCAATGCTTAGATTTGTTGGTAATCCATGTGAAATTGCCAAATTTAAATCTGAGTCAGAAAAACAAGTGTAGAGATAGGAAAGATTTGGTGAGGAAGCGAATGAGTTTTATTTATTTGTGAGCCTAGCCTTTTAATGGCTGAGCCATTTCTCCAGCCTGAGCTATTACTTAAAAAGATGTTTACACCCATCAGAATGGCTAAGATCAATAACTCAACTGACACCACATGCTGGCGAGGATGTGGAGAGAGAGGAACACTCTTTCATTGCTGGCGGGAATGCAAACTAGTACAACCACTTTGGAAAGCTATCTGGTGCTTTCTCAGAAAAATGGGAATAGGGCTTCCTCAAGACCCAGCTATTCCACTCCTTGGAATATACCCAGGAGATGCTCTACCACACAACAGGGACATATGCTCAACCATGTTCATAGATGCCTTATTCATAATAGCCAGAACATGGAAACAGCCTAAGTGTCTCTCAGTAGAAGAATGGATAAAGAAACTGTGGTACATTTACACTATGGAATACTATTCAGCTATTAAAAACAAGGAATTCCCAAAATTTGTGGACAAATTGATTGGACTAGAAATTATCATAATGAGTGATTTCACCCAGAAGCAAAAAGAGTTAAATTGTATATACTCACTTAGATCGAGACACTAGTCTAAGGGGCACGTCCCATGAAAAACTTTACTTACCATAAAAGTGGGTCAGAGGGGAGGACATCCTATTGAGACTTTAGGTGAGAGAAGCCTGGGAGAATGAGGAAATAGAAGGATCCAGAGGGTCCTGGAAACCTACAAGAGGAAGTTTATGACAGGTGGATCTGCGTCCTACGGTCCTCCTCAAACTATGGCACCAGCCAAGGAAAATATAGGCAGTAAACTTCGAACCACCACCCAGACAAGCCAATGGACAGGACATTCTCCATTGAATGGAGAAGGAGATCTGACTTTCACACCAACTCTGGTGCCCCATCTCTGACCACGTCCCCTGGATAGGGAGGCATGGTGGCACTCAGAGGAAGTATAGCAAGTTACCAAGAAGAAACTCGATACCCTAAGAGCATATATGGGGGGAGGTCTCCCTCAGTCACAGACATAGGGGAGGAGAGTAGGGGGGAAGCGGGAGGGAGGGTGGAATGGGAGGATACAGGGGATGGGCTAACAATTGAGATGTAATATGAATAAATTAATAAAAATATTTAGTTACTCAGCTATTAAAAACAAGGAATTCACTAAATTTGTGTACAAATGGATTGAACTAGAAATGATCACAATGACTGAGTTAACCCAGAAGCAGAAAGAGTCAAATGGTATATACTCACTTATATCTGTACACTAGCCCAAGGGACATGACCCATGAAAGTCTTCGCTTACCGGGAAACTGGGACAGAGGGGAGGACATCCTATTGGGACTCTAGATGAGAGAATAGCAAAGTAGAAGGATCCAGAAGATCCTAGAAACCTACAAGAAGAACATTAAGATAGGCAGATTTGGGCCCAGGGGTCCTGCTCAAACTAGGCACCAGCCAAGGACAATATGTGCAGTAAACTTCAACCCCCTACCCAGATCTAGCCAATGGACAGGACATTCTCCACAGTTGACTGGAGAGTGTGCTCTGACTTTCACATGAACTGTGGTACCTCATATTTGACCACGTTCTCTGGATAGGGAGACCTGATGGCACTCAGAGGAAGGTAGCAGACTACCAAGAAGAGACTTGATACCCTATGAGCATATACAGGGGGTGGAAGTCCCCCTCAGTCACAGTCATAGGGGAGGGGAGTAAGGGGAAAATGGGAGGGAGGAAGGAATGGGAAGATACAAGGGATGGGATAAACACTGAGATGTAATATGAATAAATTAATAAAAAATGTGAAAAAACAAAAAATAATATTTAATGCATTAAAATGTAACACCATATTTGATACAGTCATATAAAATAGTATTATCCATGACCCACTTTACATTCAGACTTTTCCTTCTAGTTTTAAGTTTAGGAAGCTAGAATAATAATAAGGAAATTACAGGAGCATAATGAAGAATGGGCAGAACTTTGGTGTGGTCAGAGAAGGCAGAAACCATGGAGAGTCAAACTGATAAAAGTAGTTAGTGGTTACAACAAATTCATAGAGTTGGAATAATTTTCAGTTTTAAAAGATTGCCAAATGGATTTTACTCATCCAAAACTTCTTGTTTTTGTATCAGCCAAAATAGCAATAAAATAATAGGCAACTCAACAACATTTTTTTGGAAATAATTTATCTTAATACAATCACTGTGGGATCCTTTCTCTGGGAGGCTGGGCTGAGAATCTGGTCACAGAGTTTTCCTCATCTTTCTGTAGGCTAGCTGAGGAAGGCTCTGCTTTGAAAAACCTCACAGGAGGATAGCTTTCTGGCCAGATTCCCCAGATAGAGGGAGCACTGGGCTCAGTGCTTAACCAGGGTTGAGATAAAGGGAATCTGCATCCCTTCCAGCAGAGGAAGGCAGCCTCTGACTTCTAAAAGGCCAGAAAGTTGACCACACTTGGTTAAAATAAAGACAATCAAGAGTCGAAGAGCTAGATTTTAATTCATTAAGCTTAATGATAAAAGAAAGACAAAGGCAGGGAGCTACTGAAGGAGAAATGGGGAGTGTGCACCCCACAGCAGATTTCTGGGTTTTTAAACCAAGGGTAAATGAATTGCAGGACACAGGACCAGGACACCTCCCAAGACTTGTCTCCAGGGCAGCTTTGATATGTATTTCTTCAAAGAGGATCTTTTGACATGTTTTGTGTGTTTTAGCGTGTGTGTTTTGGAAGTGTCCCGGCAAGGAACTAGCCTTTTAACACATTTTGGGTCCAGTGGGTTGTTGCCAGCAGGGGGTGGGCTCATCTATGTCTGAGCATGAAGCCTACCTGAAGGGAGATTCTTCTCTGCCTAAAGGCAAGGGCCCAGAAATCACAAGACTTTCATTTTTTCATTACAGTTTTGCATGTTTTAGTCTGTGTTCTCCAAAGTATCCAAAAGCAGTATAGCTGAACAATAAACTCAAGACTGTAGCAATGTGAATTCTTCATTATTTCTGAAATGCCTGTGGCAGTGATAATGAACATATTGAACATAGGTAGTGATTAATAGAGTAAATTAAAAATCTATTTGTTGAATGTATTTTGTCAAATTTGTGAAGTACATGTTTCAGTAATCACACAACTCAGTAAAGAAAATTTATGTTTTGTGTGTATTGGTATATGTAGGGTATGTGACATTGAGGGCTGGAGGGAGGGAAATATATGAGAGAAAGATAAATTCTAAAAATTATTTAGTAAGAGAAGGAAGCTAAAATAAAAAGAAAAGAATATGTGTGTTCCTAAACTATAAACTAAGTGATAATTTAAAATCTGTTCATGAGACTGCAGAAAACCATGCTAGAAAGAAACATGTATTCTTGGGTGCTTTGATATAAAACAAATTCATTTATCGCAAAGTCATCCCTTTATTAAATATCATTATCATTTTTTCATGAATCTCAATATCATATTCATTAAAGCAACAACCTAGGGAATATTTTCTTTCATTTAAAAAGTACAGTCAGCATTTGACAGTAGCAAAAGTTTTGTTCTCTTTACTCCTCAATGCTCTGGGTTTAATTTTATATTTTAATTTTTTATTATTAATTTATTCTTGTTACATCTCAATGGTTATCCCATCCGTTGTGCATTATCTTAATATGAGAGAACTGACATAATTTCCACAGCCCTGTTAAGTGAAGATCAAAATATCTACTTGGGATTAGAAAATATGTTACTGTTTTACACCTATCTACACTGTGTCCATTAAAAAAATAGAGTATATTGTTACTTATATTGAATGAAGGAAAATAATTTTACATTCTATCACTTCCACATTATGCTGATAGTTTAACTGCTTGTCAACAGATGAGAAGGGATATTGTTAGCCACTGCATGCTGTTCTCAAATTATTGCCTTTTATTTCTCCTGAGTGAAGAAAAAAGTACCCAAGAGAAAGAAGTCTTTTATTTCCCTTTGTTCCACACATTTGTTAAAAGCCTGTGTTATAATTTGTCACATGATGTCAGACACAGGCTTACATACCAATCTGATTTTGGAACCCTGATTTAATGGTACATACACAAGTAATATATGATCTTGCTGTTAAATCCTTTGTATCAGTTCAGACATTTAAACAGGGAGATAATCACACTGCTTCCCACCAGATAATCTAACATATTTTAAGGATTGTCTAATATTAATTTTTTCAGCTATGGTGCTGACTTTTGAGAAAGGTTCATTAGATTAACAGAACTCAACAGCAATCTCCAATGTAGAAAAAGAAATTTGAAGAAATTAGATAAAATCGTCTTAATATTTTCAAACTAAGCTGCCTATTTGAGGAATAAGAAATATTTTCTGAAAATATTTTCATATATATGCTTACAATATAAGCATAATATAAATATATTTCAGTGGTAAGCCTTAATGTTCTTGGCTTCACTGCTAGCATTAGGTCATGTGTAAGTTATAATCACCTCTTTGTTAAATATAGGAATTCTTGTATTTCTTTCTATTTATAAAGCAAGAAACATTAAAATAAAACGATATCACCTCAGTCTAAACCATACTAGTGTTTAAATCATTCAGAAAGTGAAAAACAAAAACCTTTCATATAGGTTATTTTCAAATCTTTGTAAATTTTCATGGGTGTTTTAAAACACGTAGCATGAGATGTTGTGTGAGATTACCAAGTATCTAAATACAATCTGTCCCGATCTGCGGAGATCAGTCTGATGCAGAAAGGATATTGTAATAGCTATCTCAATATTATAATGATAATTAATTAAAGTGTGCTGATTACACCATTATTAAACATAATACCTGGTGCTGGAAAGATGGCTCAAAGATTGAGAACACTTGCTGCTCTTGCAGAGTCACACGGTGGCTCACAGCTCTCTGTATCGAGTTCCAGGGTATCAAGCAGTCTTCTCACTTTGGAGGTTACAAGGCAAATACTTATACAATTAAAAATAGTAATAAATAAAATCATTCCTTTCTGGCCATACTGATACACTTTTAATCAAAGCACTTAGAAAACTGAGCAGAAGGACTACAAAGTAGAAGTCAGCCTAGGCTACAGCCCATATTCTGATGCACTACCCAAGAAATGTTTGTTACTTTAGCAGTGCCAAAGACTAGGATGTATTCTGTAACCCTTATATACCTGTCACATGGGAAATCATATTTGCAGCATACTTATGTATATTTTAAGCAACAGCTGTAGCATCAACTCTGCCTCGAATATTGTGATTGAAGGAGAAAAATTTAAGTCTATGATAGTTTAAAGTGCAAAATTGAAGATGAATATCTCAATTCTATTTTAGTGGTGGAAGTCAGTCCCATGGCAACACTGAGGACTGTAGGTGGAAAATAGCACAGTGAAGGTGAGGCAATGATAATAACCTTGACAAATAACTTAGCAAAACTAGAAGCTGAGCATTGTTAAGAACTATCAATAATATGAGATAGTCAAAGAAACCAAGGGACAACAGAGTAGCTGATTTCCATTTATAATTCTTTTCTTTTTCACACATATATTTATATTATTACACATATATACAATAAACTATAGCAAGAAGAACAACAAAACATTCAGGAATTATATAATAGTTACGTTCATAGTGTTTTGACTATTTGTATTTGGCAGCCTTGAAGAAAACATTTTTACTATTTTGGTGCACCTAAAATTCTGAATGTAAATCAGTATGTATCATATATCATTATTATCAATTTAAAACATCTATCTAGATGTAAAATCACTTAACCCCTAAACTAAGCTTAATTGTAAAACTAAACTATCTGGTCTTCAATCCACCAGAGACTTGAGAAGGAATAAAATTAATTAGTATAAAGGAGTGCAGCTTAGCAGCTTCCTAAGTGAGAAGATGACAGAGACAATTTGCTACCTGAACACTCACCCAAACCTCTCCATAACATTGGAACATAATCTCCAGTCTTCTGGCCCAATATATCTGACAGTCAAGCTTGTGCTTTTTTAGGCAGAATTCTGTCTGTGGTTGAAAAGAGGACATTTTCCCCAGTAGCTTGTTTGTCACATTTGAAGCCATCTCCATAAGTAGGTTCTTTGATGCTCATCTTCTTTGAGGTAGGATGGGTGTTGGTAGGAGTTAACCTGTCTGATTTTCAATGAACCTTTAAAATAACAAAAATATCTTTAAATTGCATATTCTGTATCTCTCTGAGATTTTGAAGACATTCTTTTAACTATATTACCTTATCTTTCTATAGAATCATATCTACCTGTTAAACCTAGGATGTATATCTTTTGATGAAAATAGACTAAGTGATATGACCATGATTTCATGAACTAACAATTAACTTGTATAACTTATTTATCCTAAACAGCCTGCAATAGCACTTTCTTTTTTTGTTTTGTTTTCTCTCTCTCTCTCTTTTTTTTTGCATTACTATAGTAAAACCCTTATTATTTTTTATTAATTTATTCAGATGACAACTCAATTGTATCCAATCACTTGTATCCTCCTGTTCCTCCCTCCTTGCCACTTTCACCCTCTTCTGCTACCCTAGGACTATGACCGAGGGGGACCTCCTCCCCTTCTATATGGTCATAGGCTATCAAGTCGCAACTTGACAGCCTGCTTATTCTTTCTTTGAGTGCCCTCAGGCCTCCCCACCCAGAGGATGTTGTCAAATATAGGACACCAGATTTCATGTCAGAGTCTTTCAAAGTATAGGAAGAAAGCCTTGCATTAAACTTATATTGCATCTATATACAATATTCTATACAAGTGAATTAAAAGTAACCTTAGAGAATGTCGCCCCCTTAAGGGGGATTTGGTAGGTTTTTGTTACTTTCTTGGGCAACATATGATTATTTTCTTTGAGAGATGGGTATGAGCTATGATTGGTCTCATTTAGAGAGAAAACAAGGTTGGGCTCAGAGTTGTCTCTCTTTTCCTTTATCTTTTATTCTTAGGTTTTGAGATAGGCATTGAGAAGAAAGAAGCGGGATGTGGGACTATATAGGGATGATAGGACAAGAAGTAGATTAGTGAATCTACTCCTAACTTAATGCCTTCATTGTCACTCACATGGTTTACGATTCTAAAAGAATTTGATAACTTACTTATGGTTTAAAGAGGAAGCATCCTATCGTATTTTTCCTTAAATAAAGTTTACCACAGTGTCTTAGAAGACAGAAAACTATGGCAAGAGACACATGTTCTCCAGTGCAGACAAATAAGACCATACTAAGGAATGAAAGAAATGAAGTAAATAAATATTTATTTATTATTTCATTTTATATTACATATATATACATATACACATATGAAGAGACAGAGAGAGGAGAGAGAGAGAGAGAGAAAAAGAGAGAGAGAGAGAGAGAGAGAGAGAGAGAGAGAGAGAGAGAGAGAATATTATGGTCTGACAAATAACTATGCAGTTAACAGTTCTCACTGCTTTCATTACCCTCATGGTAACTCATATCTATCTGTAACTCCTAGTACAGTGTATCTGATACCCTCATGTGTTCTGTCTCTCATGGATACCAGACATGCAAGTGGCTCAGAAAAATGCGTGCAGGCAAAACACTATTATACATAATAATTAGTATTTTTTAAAAAGTGTTTTGGAGGTTACTACAGGTTAAAGAATGGGTTATGGTCAAAAATATGTATATGAGGTTTTTAATGTGCTATGTTAATATAATGCATGTTTTGTCTTTTGTGTTTTATGAGAGTTCATGTCTGTGGCAAGCCTCAAATCTATACACTAATTTTGGAATAGCATCAAACCCAAGTTTTTTTTCAAGTGTACAATAAGAGAAACATCTCACTGGTCTTACTGAGTTTGCATTAAATTCTTAATGGTTATGTATATACTCACTTATATCTGCATACTAGCCCAAGGGGCATTTCCCATGAAAGCCTTCACTTACCAGGAAACTGGGACAGAGGGGAGGACATCCTATTGGGACTCTAGATGAGAGAAGCATGGGAGAATAGCAAAGTAGAAGGATCCAGAGGGTCCTAGAAACCTACAAGTAGAACATTATGATAGGCAGATTTGGGCCCAGGGGTCCCACTCAAACTAAGGCACCAGCCAAGGACAGTACAGGTGTTAAATTTTAAACCCCTACCCAGATCTAGCCAATGGGCAGAACATTCTCCACAGTTGAGTGGAGAGTGGGGTATGACTTCTACATGTACTCTGGTGCCTCATATTTGACCATGTCCCCTGGAGGGGAGACCTGGTGGCACTCAGAGGAAGAATAGCAAGTTACCAAGAAGAGACTTGACACCCTATGAGCATATACAGGGGGAGGTAATCCCCCTCAGGAACAGTCATAGGAGAGGGGAATCATGGGAAAATGGGAGGGAGGGAAGAATGGGAGGAAACAAGGGATGGGATAACCATTGAGATGTAACAAGAATAAATTAATAAAAAAATTAAAAAAACAATCTTGTTAATCAATTCTTCCTTTTATATTCTATATTTACTCTCCAGGTTTCTCTTTTGTCACTTGTCACTTGACAAGAATCTAGCCCATCTCTTCAATGCCTCTTTCCTCCTTACTTCCTTTGGAATTTTTCAGATTCAGCTTGAAAGATATTTCAAGATGTATTCTTTCTGAGGCTCTCTTAAGGATGTTCCAACCCTTCTTATATCCATATGGTTTCTTATTTCCATTTATATCTGCTGTCCCTGAGTAGGTAGTCTTTACAATTTGGTTATGTGGTACCCTCTGAATCCTACTGAACCATTACTTTACTGCCTTGAGCAGGTTTATTAAACTGTGGGGAAATGCATAGGAAGCAAATATCAAAGAATGCCACCTCAGAAAGCTTATGTACAAATGACTATGGAAATGAATATGCCGAATAATAAAATAAATAAGTATATTGTTAACAAAAATATGAAGTTAAAATGGTACTGTTCTTTCCTCTTTAATAATCTAAACATTTGGCATATTATTTGTACATACTAAAATTTGAACAGGTTCCTTCAGGGATTTAAAATAATCTTACCTATGTTTAACAAGTAGTTGGAAGTTTGGTCTATAATAAATATATTTTCCCAATTAATAATATTTTCATTGTGATACTTAACATCATCTCAGCAGATGATGTGATGTGCAAAGAATTTATAGTGTACATTACTACTTTTTCCTCTGGGTTCAGTATGTCAGAGTGTGGCTAAATTGCTTGTAGATTTTAAAGCCCATTAGCTTCTTACTGTCTTTTTATTTAAATGCATCACTACTTGATGTGAACTGTATCTTATTCTACTTTAGACAGATATTTGACTAAACCTTAACTGTATTTTCTTCACTTTGAATCTATAGAGATGTTACAATTTTGTGAGTTATAAATGGGAGATTTTGTTTTGCTTAAAATGTTTTTTTTTAATTTAGAGGTTTGTGTGAGAACTATAATATTCTGTCAGCTTAAAAATATATAGCATTAGTCATTTGTGACTTACGTCAGTAGGAAATGTTGGAGCCTGTTTTAGTTAGGTGTATGAAAAATGTCCTTTCCCCTTCCCACAACTCAAAAGTGTCTAAAGCAATTTAGATCTCTTTCAAACAAGTTCACCTTTGATCCAAAGTTTGAAATCTCATCTGAGATGCAGTCTTTCCTAGAAAAATATTGTGATTACACAGGAGCCAGTGGTTATGCAATCATTCCCTTTCTAAACTAAATATAAAGAGTTATCATTTAACATAAACATTGTACTTTTTTAATGATGTAACAAAAATCAGTCTCTAGTTTTGAAATCTATAACACTTTCTAATTTCTTTTTCAAAAGACAATGAAATATCTAATTATATCATGTGTTAACATTTATGCTCACTACTGTGGGGTGTTGATGATTTATAAATGGAAATGGCACCATTTTGTCTGTGAGGTATTCATTCAGATGAGACAAATATCTGAACAGTAAAAGGCAATGAGACAAAATTAGAGTTAATTCAAGTACCCTGATTGATTTTTTTCCTGAGGCCATGGGTAAGGACTCTCAGATGTCTGTAACTTTAAACTCCAGGGCATAACTCTCCCTGTGTACTCTCCTATTCTCACAAGTCTGACATTTGAAGTGTTCTAATATTCTTTAATTTGAACCAAATGCAAAGGATAGAATGATAGCTGAGGCAGGTGACTAGTGGAATAAACTGAGGAAAACTTAATCTGTTACTCAAAATAATTATAGACAATGAAAATCGCCTTTTTTTCTTTTTCTTTTCTTTCTTTCTTATTTTACTTTTTAGCAAATACAGGACAATGGTAAATGAACTTAGCCAGAATTATTACAGAAAGACTGAGATGAACATCTACATGTATTTTAAATATATAAATATATTTGCAAATAAATTATTCCAAATGGTAAAGTTCTTTGAGTATACAAATACTGTTATTTATTTACTTTTTAGTTTATACTTACAAAATGAATGAATGTTAAAGCTAAAATACTAAGATAGGAAAGGTGAAATATTTTATGATTTTGTTGAAAATGTTTTCTGGGCCATGGGACTTGGGGTCTTCTCCTCCTATTCTTATTATTCTTAGATTTGGTCTTTTTATAGTGTCCCATATTTCTTGAATATTTTGTGCCAGGAACTTTGTAGTTTTAACATTTTCTATGACTGGTGTATCAATAACTTCAACCATATCTTCTATTCTTGATATTTTCTCTTCCACCTCTTGAATTCTGTTGATGATATTTGTATTTGCAGTTCCTATTCTTTTTCCTAGGTTTTTTAACTCCAGGATGAACTGAGATAGTGTTTGCTTTGTTGCATCTAATTCCCTCTTTAGGACTTGAATGGTTTTAATTCATTTCTTTCTCCATTTTATTGAATTTTCCTGTAATTCTTTATAGGTTTTATTCAATTTCTTCACTTGTTTGAATGTATTTTCCTGCATTTCATTGAGTGATTTATTTTCCTCCTTCAAGGTTTCTATTATTTTCATCACCTCAGATTTAAAAATCTTCTTCTTGTGCTTCCTGGGTGTTCATATCTCTAGGGCTTGCTGTGGTAGGATCACTGGTTTCTGGTGGCGTCATATGGCTCTGAGTTTTGTGGCTTGTCTTCTTGCTGTAGCCTCTCACCATCTGGTTGTCTCTGGATTTAAGAGGCCTGAAGGTTCCTCCAATGGGGTCTCTGTCTGTGTGTGTCTCACATGCGCCAGGCAGGTTGGGAGCAAGCTGAGTGACCTCCAAGCTGAAGGACATTTGCTAGAGCTTTCTTGAGGCCTTCACAGAAGGGTGGACAATGGGTGTTGGGGCCTGCACCCATATCAGCTCTAGTTGGTTCACTGTCTATGATCCCGTTGAATCAGGGAGGAGAGGAGCAGGCTGAGAGAGTTTCAAGCTGAGAGATGCTTTGGTACCCCTCAGTTCTCCTTGGTAGGATGGATAATGTGTATTGTGGCTGAAGCCCGACACACTTCTGTTGGTTCACTTTCTGTGGCCCAGATGGGCCAGGGTGGTAAGCAGCATGTGAGCAGAGAGAGATCCAAGAACAACCCTGCTCAGTTGTACCATGAACCTTATCCAGATAGCAGCGATCGTGGGTTGGTGCCTGTGCCTAACTCGGCACTGCCTGTTTGGTCTCTGTGCCAGGATGGGCTAGACCAGTAAGCAGTGGGCAGGTAGAGAGGGGATTCAAGCCAAAAGTCACTCATATGGGTGTCCCACAGATCTCCTTGGGGTATCAGTTGATGCAAGTTACGGCCTGCATCTGACTCACTTTTGCTTTTTCACAGTATCCCAGATGGGCAGGCCAGTAAGCCATGGGCCGGAAGAGAGAGATACAGCCCAAATCTACTCAGATGTCCTATGGGCCTTATCCAAATGGCAGCTAATGTGGGTTGTGGCCTGTGACTGACTCAGCTCTTAGGAGGCCTGCTGTGTACCTTTAAGTATTTGGATGAGGGTAGGGTACTTGAAGCTTGTGACTATAGAACGGGGGTTTTCCAGCCATGATGGGATGGGAGAGCTGGTTCTGATCTTCCGCAACTCCTTCCCTTCAGTTGATTTCACAGCCTCCAATCCCCTGCTCCCTAGACAAGTACACATTGGATGCTGCCATATTGGTTTCCTCAGTAGTAATATTTTAAACAAATTATTGCATACAGAAAATTTATATTGATCAAATTTATTCATTATTGTATACTTTTAATTTTCACATCAGATGGCTAGTAACTGTTTGACATTGTAGTCCGAAATTTGTATTTATCTGACTCTTCAATCCAAAAGTACATGGTTCACTATTTTAATGAGACAAAACCAAAAAATACTTTTACATTAAGCTCCTCAAAAGCACACACACACACACACACACATATATGTATGTCTTTATATGTATAATACATATATATTTAATAAGAACAAATTGTAAAAATATATTGTTTATATGTATACATATATGCATTTACACTTATGGAAAGAGATATGTCTCCAATAAAATCAGTAATTTTGTGTATGTTTTACCTCCTGGAAGAAGCTGTCATGTTTCTATAACTTTAAACATGTGCTGCACTTACATAGCTCTTAACTATCAAATCATTGAAATTGAGATAAACCTCGTAGATCTAATATAATTCCCTTTTTATATCCTAGTGTCTGTCATTTCTGGTACTTACAGTTTGTTTTAACAGTTAAATTAAGCATACTATCAATATTTGTACTTTAAAATGTAATGTTTTAAACATTTCAACATGACTTTAATGTCATTGCTGTATATAGTTCTTCAAAAACCTAAAGACAAGTAGGAAAGATCGTAAAACAATTTCAAGTGCTAGTTTAGGATGGTTCATATTAGATTTCAGTTCATTTTACTGTGGGTAATTAGGTGATTCAGAAAGAGGAAGCCATTCTGTCACAAACTTTTTCTTCTTCCTCATAGAATGTATTAGTAATTAGCATTGGACAGTGACATAAAATCTAATAAACACAATAATTATGTCCTTTGAAATACAGAAACAGATGCTTATCAGTGTAAATGAACCAAGAAAAGTTTCTGTAACACTAGCAATTGTTTCTACAATAAGCTAGGCGTTATATCCTTGAGATCCCACTGAAACGATAGCTGTGGCCTCACCCCTTCAAAGCATGAAAAATAGGCATATGCTCCACATCCATCAAAATTTCCTTGCTATTCTACACAACCAAACTACCTGTGAATAGAACCTTTATTCTCTAAACATGTGTTTTTAAAAACTTAAAAAAAAAAAAAAAGAAATAAGAGTCTATCTAAGAATATTTATCTCTTTTATGATTTTTCTTCCATTTTGCATATTTTGGTATTTGGAAGGGTGAAGCATCTCCAGGAAGGATAGTTATGACAAGTGTGGAGATCCAAATTTACAGACGGGAATTTATAACATGGTCAATATGTTTTGTTGTCTCTGCAATCTGACCATCCATATTTTCAATAAAGTTTCTAAACAACATGAGGAATACCTCAGGAGTACAGGAGTCTCTTGGGGAACCTTGTCTTTAAAAATCCTAAGCAATCAGGAGGAGATAACACAAAGGACAGGCATGCAGGGGAAAGGGTATCAGGAGGAAGAGAAGCATGTGTTAGAGTCACAGTGGATTTGTCACACGTTTTTATTTCTTCCATGAAACAGATAAATTTACATTAAAATGATTAATTGTTTGCTTATATTTTTATCATACTTTAATTAATGTTTAAAAGTAAAAATTATGCTAATTATACCCTTCTAGCAACATTTCAAATAAAATTAAATTAAGAATTAGCAATAAATGATAGGATAAAATATCATAAATAAATTTGACTAGTACATTTATTATTTATGTCTCTTGGAATTTCAATAATTCATATGCAATTTATGAGACTCATTGAATTTTCTTTTCCTATAAAATTTATATGTGTTCTTCTAAAATCACCTTAGTGCTGACTTTTGGTGATTATTAGTGCCAAAAGAATTTGAGATTCCACTTATTCTCTGTGAGCAGAGCCAATTTTATTCAGATAAAAGAGAAAATACAGAACTGTTTCTGTAATGGACAGTTGCAACAAGAAATCTGCTTCTGTCATACTAATGAAGCTCAAGGCCAGAGCTTTGCTCTGCCGTTCTCATCAGTTCTCTTGGGCACTCATTTAATTGGGTGCTAAATGGATGGCATGACAGTCCTGGCATTGGCCAGGATATGCACAGGCATTATTTGCCCTATTACAAAGAGATGGATGAAGTCACAAACTACAAAATCTTTTCAGAAATATGTGGCACCGCTAGAACTTCAAAAGACGCAAGCAATAAGAGTAGCTTTAATAAATATTTCAGAATGATAATAATATTAAATATGCAATTTCATAGGAATAATCAGAAATTTTGTGTTAAAGTTTTTTTTAAAGATAGAAGATATTTAGAGAAATACTATAATATAGTACATTATTTCCTAAGCCAAAAAAAAGAAAAAAAGAAAAAGAAAAATTGAAATGAAAACATAATGTCTTGTTAAACTCAACACACATACAGCCAAACCCCTATTTGCAATCAAGAATCTGTTATAGGGTGTCTTGATATGCAGTAACACTTTGCTAGACTGATGCTGGCATTCTGACAGTGACAAATTGGACAGGGTGTGCTTTATATGAGCTCATAGGCATGGTAGTCTGTCAGTGATCTTGATTCTATTGCCACTGTCCTCTAATGCAGGGATAGGAGCTACCTGCCAGCATGTGACATTTACTCTTGAATATTTTCAGTTACTGTATCAATGAAAACAAAATAGAGAATTCATTTCCTAGTGTATATGCCTTCTGTACCAGTAGCTTCTTTCATTGATACTGTGCACTGTGAAAGACAACTATAACACAAGTTAATTTTTAGTTGATCAAATCGTGGCCATGTCAGTCACTATTCTATTTTTATTGCAAGAATATACATCTTAGGTGTGGCAGATAGATATGACTCTATAGAAAGATAAGGTAGGATAGCTAGATAAGGTCTTCAAAAACCTCAGAGACCTACAGAATATGGTGTTTAAAAAGTTGAGTGGGGAGTGGGGTATGACTTCCACATGTACTCTCGTGCCTCACATTTGACCATGTCCCCTGGATGAGGAGACCTGGTGGCACTCAGAGGAAGGATAGCAGGTTACCAAGAAGAGACTTGATACCCTATGATCATATACAGGGGGAGGTAATCCCCCTCAGGAGCAGTCATAGGGGAGGGAAATAAGGGGAAAATGAGAGCGAGGGAAGAATGGGAGGACACAAGGGATGGGATAACCACTGAGATGTAACAAGAATAAAGTAATAAAAAAGTTGAAAAAAAAGGATGTTCTGTTAGGAGGCCATTAACTCATTAGTAGGAAATAAAAATTAAGAGATGCTTAGAAGAATGAAACTTCCAAACCACATTCAATGGAAAAAGGATAGCATCTTCAACAAATGGTGCTAGTCTAACTGGAGGTCTATGTGTAAAAAAATGCAACTGGACCCATATTTGTCACCTTGCACAAAACTCAAATCCAAGTGGATAAAAGACCTCAACATAAAACCAGAGACACTAAGTCACTTAGAAGAAAAAGTACGAAACAGCCTGGAACATATTGGCACAGGAGACAACTTCCTGAACAGAACACCAACAGACCAAGCCTTGATGTCAACAATTAATAAATGGTACCTCATGAGGCTGAGAAGCTTCTGTAAGGCTGGAGACACTGTCAAGAAAATGTTTTTATTATTTTAAGGATTCACTGACAATGAGACAGGTTAACTCCTGGCAACACCCAGCCTACCTCAAAGAGGATTATGAGCATCAAAGAACCTCCTTAAGGAGATGGCTTCAAATGTGGCAACCAAGCCACACAGCAAAATGTCTTAATTTCTATAACAGACAGAATTATGCCTTTAAAATGGTAAGCTTGGATGCAGGAAGAATTGAAGGCCAAACTATGCCAAGACAGGGTATGTAAGTCCTCAATGGTTCCTGCCTCACAAATATGTCTGACAGATATATTGGGCCAGAATGCTAAAGAAGATGCTCCAACATTATAGAGAATTTTGAATGACTATTCATGTAGAAAACTGTCTCTGTCATCTTCTCATTTGGAAAGCTCTAACCTACTCTCCCATCATACTCAGGTAATCAAGTTTATTCCTACTCAAGTCTCTGATGGAGTTGAATACCAGGTAGCTTAGTTTTATAATGAAACTTAGTATATTAGAGTTTAAGATGATTTTAAGTGTACGTAGATGTTTTAAGTTGATAATGACAAGATGGGATAGAGGTTGATTTACATTCAGAATTTTAGACGCTCCAAGATAGAAAAGATGTTTTCTTCAAGGCTGTCAAATAAAAATAGACAAAACACTAAGAATGTAACATTTATATAATTCGTGTTTGTGCCTTGGTTCTTTTTGCTATAGGTAGTTTATCATATATATGTGTAATAATATAAATGTATATGTAAAAAATAAAAAATATTTAATTAAAAAAAATAAAAAAACACCACTGGGTTAAGGAGGATAGTTCTCCGCTGTAGAGGACTGTCTTAATACAGCGTCAATACACTATGCAATTCTATTTGGATGCAAAGGAGATTTGATTTTGATCTTACATTATGCTCAGTTGAAGGTTAAAATATATTCCAGCCTTGTTTTTTCATTATTCCAAAATAAGGACAGGGAATATTAAGGTTAAGGAATATTTGGAAGTTTGTCTGAGGCCATTGAAGGAAAAGGGCAGAGAAAACCCACCAAGAAGAGGCTGAGTAGATTCTTTCCCAAACAGTAAGCATTATATCCAAGTCTAAAATATTTTTTCTAATCCTTCTATTATAAATATATAGTTATTTTATTTTAGACTTTCAGAAGACATCAAATTCAGTATTTTCATTTATCAGGGAATACCGATCATGTTATTCTTTCAAATAGTTAAAATAAACTGTCTATTTTGTAATAATGTGTTATATGTATTCTGAGTTTGATATATAAATATTAGTTCCTATTGAACTGAAAAGCTTTTGGTAAGTCTTAATAAAATAGGAACCTAAATTTTGGGTCCAGTGAGAAGGCTCAGTGGGTCAAGGTACTTGATGCCAAGACAAATCACTTAAGGTCTATCCACAAAATCCATATTATACAAAAGAGGTGATTCCAGCTACTTGTATTCTGACTCTATCTGTGTATCTCTGTCTCTCTCTTGTCTCTCTCTGTCTCTTTCTTCTCTCTCTTCTCTCTCTCTCTCCCCGTCTCTCTCTCTCTCTCTCTCTCTCTCTCTCTCTCTCTCTCTCTCTCTCTCTCCTCTCCTCTCTCTCCTTCTCTCTCTCTCTCTCTCTCTCTCTCTCTCTCTCTCTCTCTCTCTCTCTCTCTCACACACACACACACACACACACACACACATACACATGAATGAAAGAATTAATAACTCAAATGACACCACATGTTGGCAAGGATGTGGAGAGAGAGGAACACTCCTTCATTGCTGGTGGGAATGCAAACTAGTACAACCACTTTGGAAAGCTATCTGGCGCTTTCTCAGAAAAATGGGAATAGGGCTTCCTCAAGACCCAGCTATCCCACTCCTTGGAATATACCCAGAAAATGCCCTACTACACAACAGGGACATATGCTCAACCATGTTCATAGCTGTTTTATACATAATAGCCAGAACATGGAAATAGCCTAAGTGTCCCTCAGTAGAAGAATGGACTAAGAAACTGTGGTACATTTACACTATGGAATACTACTCAGCTATTAAAAACAAGGAATTCCTGAAATTTGTGGACAAATGGATTGATCTAGAAATTATAATGAGTGAGTTCACCCAGAAGCAAAAAGAGTCAAATGGTATATACTCACTTATATCAAAACACTAGTCCAAGGGATACGTACCATGAAAAACTTTACTTTCCAAGAAAGTGGGTCAGAGGAGAGGACATCCTATTGAGACTTTAGGCGAGAGTAGCATGGAAGAATAGGGAAATAGTAGGACCCACAGGGTCCTGGAAACCTACAAGAAGAACTTTATGACAGGCAGATCTGGGTCCTGGGGTCCTCCTCAAACTAAGGCACCAGCAAGGAGAATATAGGCATTAAACTTCGAACCCCTACCAGGACCTAGCCGACGAACATGATATTCTCCACCGTTGAGTGGAGAGTGAGATCTGACTCTCACATGAACCCTGGTGCCCCTTCTCTGACCATGTCCCCTGGACGGGGAGGCCTGGCGGCACTCAGAGGAAGGATAGCAAGTTACCAAGAAGAGACTCGATATTCTAAGAGCATGTATAGGGGGAGGAGGTCTCCCTCAATCACAGACATAGGGGAGGGGAGAAGGGGGGAAGTGGGAGGGAGGGAAGAATGGGAGGAAACAGGGGAAGGGCTAACAATCGAGATGTAATATGAATAAATTAATAAAAAAATGTAATGTTATGGCGTATAAAGCAAACTCAGCTCAACATGTGGAGTCTGCTACTTTCTCGCTGTGCAACAATGAATAAATTTCCTTTCTCTCTGAAAAAAAATAAATACATAAACAAATAATGAAAATATAATCCATAAGACAAATAAAAAAATAAAGTCATACAATAATTTATTATTCAGTTTGGTTTCGTTTATAAAATATGTGCAATGAACTATTGCTTTGTAGTTCTTTCCCCAATTCCTAATAATTTAATTTATTTCATACAACAAACTAACCAGTGTTGAAATTTTCATGGTAATCTTACTCTATGCAAACAACCTGTTCAGCCTTGTCATGCACTGGGGCAAGCTGAGTGTTATCTGTGTACATGCCCGTTTGAAAGGAGGTTTTAGTTCTCTTCTGTATTTGTATTGAAGACATCAGATGGCCCCCGGACAATTGTACTGTAATAACACAATGCCTTTTAGAGTTTGATAATAGAACACAAAGTTACACTTACATAATATCATAAGTTACAACTATCACAAATATAATCTAAGCCCTCTGAGTGTATATGCTGGTAGTTAGGCACCCAATAAAGTCTTTTTTCTCCATTTTTTCAAATTGCTGCAGTTTAGAACAAAAAGTAAACAAACAAACAAACAAAAGAAACAGGTAGGAGTGAGCCACGGGTTTGTCAGCTCCATGGATCAAAAAGAACTAAACATTTAAGTTCCATGGGAAGCATGGTTTAAGCACAAAGAGATCCTGTGTTCATTAGGCAACCTGGCTTGGACTCCATTGTGTCCAGTGTACCTATTACACATCACATTAATAGACACTTTAAGAGCCCCTAAAATCATTTTTCTAGCCTGGTGTGTAATTTTGTTTTTTAAATGTATGCTCAAAGAGTGCACACAGTGTCTCTCAATAGATGGGCATGTGGCTATTTCTAGGAGGAAAGTCTCAATATTACATTGATGGAGGATAATTTGTAGGGTACAGAAAAGTAGGCCAATCATTGTAGCCATTGTGCACCCATGGAGTCAAGAACAAGAAGAAAACACTTTGAAATAATTATGCTCCTGCAAAGTAAACTCTGCTGTGTCCCCAAATAAATCCATGTTCTATGTTTTGTCACAGTCTTCTCCAACCGTAACTGTTTTTTCATATAAGCTCATTATACTCCACATTGTTTTTATTTTCACAGTTTAATAACTTATGCTGGTATTATCTGCCTTGTACATATGTAATGAATATGTGGTGTGGAATTTGTAAAGTCTCTTTGAGACATTATCTTACTAGTTGGCCTTGGTTGGCCTGAAACACCATATGTAGAACATGCTGGCCTTCATCTCACAGAGATCCTCCTGCCTCTGCCTCCAACATTCAGAGCTTAAAGATGTGTACCATCACACCCAGCTTCTTATACCTAACACCCACATTAAATCTTTTTTTTTTTATTTTGGTCCCAATTGATGATATTATTATTATTATTATTATTATTATTATTATTATTATTATTATTATTATTATTATTATAAATTTATAGTTTATTAATATAAAACCAAATTTACATTCTATTGCCATATACAGCCCATGGCTAAAATATTAACAAAACACTACTGACAATTTTTTAAAAATCTTTCTTCATTCTTCATGTATTAACTACTCATTTGGGGTTTTAAATAAATTGTCAAAGATATCAGCAATCCACATGACTTTCAACTATACCGTCATTTACTAATGTCCCAAACTCTGCATGTTCACCTCATAATAAGTACAATTAATCTCCTATTTCAAGTATCTAAGCGCCAAACACAAAATAGCTTCTGAAGAGCTTTGCAAAGTGACTCCTTCTGCTCCTGAAGACAGCGAGAGTGCTGTTCTCAGCATTCACGTAGAGAGCACACTGTATCACCTTTATAGCCAGCTCCAGAGACTCCGGTGCTGTGTTGTATACTACAGAGGCATTGGCACTCACACATGAACATGACCTTACACAGTCATGCACTACTTATACAATTTTAACAAGATTTAAATAAAAGTAAAATAGAACAAAATGAATCCATACAAATGAATTATTACAATATCTAAATATATTTTTATCCATTGACATTATAGGAAATATAACTAAGATAAGAAACTCTCTGCAAGAAATTATTTGAATTTTTGATCAGAACATTCTCCACAGTTGAGTGGAGAGTGGGGTCTGACTTTCACATGAACTCTGTTGCCCCATATTTGACCACGTCCCCTGGATGGGGAGGCCTGGTGGCACTCAGAGGAAGGATAGCAGGCTACCAAGAAGAGACTTGATACCATATGAGCATATACAGGGAAAAGAGGTCCCCCTCAGTCACAGTCATAGGGGAGGGGAGTAAGGGGAAAATGGGAAGGAGGAAGGAATGGGAGGATACTAGGGATTGGATAACCATTGAGATGTAATATGAATAAATTAATGAAATATATTAAAATCTTAAAGAGAAAAAAAGAAATTGAATAGAAATGTAATTAAAAACAAGCATAAAGTACAGGATAAACTTATTTTTATTGTTAACTGTGCTATTCATAAGAAAATGTTTGTAACATGGGTATTGATTATGTATCATAAACTATTTTAGCTGCTACTAAATAGAGAAGGTTCAAGAAAATATGGACAATGTCAAATATATTTAAATCACTATATGTTTTGATATGTATCATGCACTAAACATAATGCTCATTACTTCATGTAGATATTAAAATGTATATATTTGCTATACTCAGGCATTCCTGGAAGTATTTTACATATGAGTTTTTCAAAAATATATATTAAAACAAACAGTTATGATACTTACAAAATACTTTTGAGTCTGAATAAAACTTAATCAAATAAGAACATTTTCAAGTACTTTATTACAATGATGTCTGCAAATTCATCTTTTGGATAAAAGTAACTCCTAGAAATATTGCAGGAAGGTAAAGAACTAGGTCTACATGGAGTCACAATCTGATCTTAAAGACTTAATACATGCTGAAATGAATTAACTATTTTGAAGAGTAAAAGGAACAGATATCTTTCAACTCGGTATTTATATATCACACCAGAAAAATCCTAAAGTTACACCTTCAACTGATAATAAAGTCATTTTCCCCTTTGTTATTCACAGTTTTAATGTTCTGTAATCTGATATTTTTAGCAGTATGTAATGAAGAAATATCCTTTGTGGACAGCAGAAAAGACTGGTGATTTCTAAAACTCCCATGAAGTTATAAAATGTGTGGGGTTTTTTTTCTCACTGATTTTTTGGAGGTTCTCTTCAATCAGAGGTTTAGGGGAGAGGAATAGAGCCAAAGAGACAGGGAAGGTGGGAACTGGAAGGTACAAGTAAAGGGATAACATTCAGGATGTAGTCTGAATAAAATAAATTTTAAAAAACTTAGTATAATAAGTATTTCTTTGTAACAAAGCTTTCCTTTACTATCACCTTGTAATAAAGCCTAAGAGAAGTAAGCATATTTTTATGTGCTGATTTACTCCATAGGCACTGTCTCTTGCCCCATTCCACATATAGTACAGTTATCAATAAGATGAGAGGTAAACTCACAAGGGATGTTTGTTTGCATTGACTGTGATAATAAAGCCCAGGAATGTTTATGGTAGGAAGATGTAGTGGGATAGGAAAATGCCTTCATCATTTAATCCCTAATATATTAGCATTTTTCTTCCTTAAGTTCTTTTCTCGTCTCAGGAAATAGTGCTTTTAATAGTATTTTAAACATCATTTCTCAAAATTAGTTTACTGAATGGATTTCTGTAACCCTTTATCAACAGTTAATATCTCCAGTTCCTGAATAGATTTATTTATTTATTGGTTGGTTGCTTGGTTGGTTTATAAGAATTATTCATTTTAGGTGTTTGGACATATTGCCTTCATATATGTCCATCTAATGTATGCCTGGTATCCACAGAGGCCAGAATCAGGCATTGCATTCCTATAACTAGAGTCACAGATGAATCTGTGCTGTCATGTGGGTGCTGAGCATTGAATCTACCTCTTTTGGAACAGTAGCCAGTGCTCTTAACCATGGTACCATGTCTCTAGTCTTTTATGTATGACTATTACATTGAAAAATGCATCAATAGGCAAATAGAAATATGTAACTGGCTGCAGATGAATATGACTTGCTACCTGTCATGATATGATGAATAAAGAAAAATATCAACACAACTTTATTAATAAAATATTAATTTACTAGCCATGTTAGTTGTTAATACATAACCACAGCACAGATAGTTTAAATTTTAGCCAATCAGCTATTGATTTTACATTAAAATGAGAAAGTTATCAGAAATTAAGAAAGCATCATACGTCTTTACTGTTACTTCCATACACTTAGAAAATATCATCCTGGTGTCTGACACTAAACTATTTTTGCCTAATGGAGCATGGATTTATTTGTTTATTTATTGTTTTTCAATTCACTTAAGGGAATTTGATAATATTATATTTATGAGTCCTGTCCTTCTTATTCTATACAATTGCCTTTAATATTCTGCTATAGTAGTCAGGCTCTTAATTTGCTTCCACGTTATACTAATAACTGATAGCAATTGTGACATTTTTCTAAATTGCACTGCTTACAGGCTCTGCATACTGAAAATGCCCTCACTGTGAATGTCTTTGCATGCCTGTTGGCACATTAATACTTACTGTATAATCTACAACTAGGTTATGTCTTTCTCTACTTATGAAGACATTTTCAGTGAAGGTTTTAAGAAAACAATTAATTTTCAATATTATCAACACTATTTATATTCATCTTTAACTATTTGTAAAGTGCATAGTAGAATATCATTATGTTTCTGTTTTTATATCCTTGATAAGAAAGGTAAACTATTTTGTCTCTTGTTTATTTTTTTAATTTTATATGTGAGTACTGTATTTACATAATTTTGACTCCTTGTTTTCTATATCCAACTTCTCCCATGTGCCCCTGATTTTGTTCCAAATTCATGACCTCTTCATCTCCTTGACTTAGGCATCACTATTGAAAAGGAATTACTTGATTCATAAGAATAGTCTATGGTTTATTCTGCAGGAGCAAAGTTTTATATATATATATATATATATATATATATATATATATATATATAATTATTCAAAAATTACAGTGGTAACAGCCAAATTTAACTGTGAAATACAATCATGTCTTTTCAATAAGAAAAGGTCTGGGTTAGTTCTCCTTTGAAGTTCTGGTAGAAGTATGTGGGGAATTTAAGTAGGATGACTTCTACTGGATGATCCCTCACTCCTGTTAGCACATCTTGGCAGTCCTAATTGAATCAGGGTTAAAAAACAACTAACTAACTAAATAAATAAATAATAAGACAATAATTAGGACAGAATTTGGATGGAAGGTTCCTGGGAGGAAATGAAAAGAGGGAGGATTTCATATTATCAAGACACATTGCATACATGGACAAAATTTTAAAGAGTAAATAAAAATGAAATAATAAAAACTCCAAGATCTATGAAAAAAAATGACTGTGAAAGTTTTGATGCTATGAGCAAACAATTGTGATGGACAGAAATTTATTTTATTTTCAACCATTTTCATGAGTAATAAAACTCTTACTGCACACAAACAAAAATGGGCAAAATATTAGCAGTTGTTCCTCTGGGCTAGTCATTTATCTAGTTGCTTGAATTTCTAACATGGACATTTATTACTGTTTTTATTGAAAATGTCAGGTTGAACAAATAATAATATTGCTATTCTCTATTTCTTATAGTCATGTAACCAAGAAGAAGTACATAGATGACAAGACACTGTCAGGGGAAAGACATATTTATCTCTTTTTCAGAACCGAAAATATATAAGAAATTCTTCCCTTTGAGTATATTTTTTAACATTGTTAGAAACATTAGGCTTCATAAGACGTAAATTTAAAAAATAATTCTCCATAGTTGACTTGAAATAAATGATTTATATAATCATACATTATATTGATTTTTGAGACACAATAATCAGTTTTATCAAAATGATGACTTAATTGTTTATTTATACTTAAAAGAACCCAAAACAAGAGCTGTTGCTCAGAGTAAATGTATTTGTAGAACCATGGTGTTGGAGAGTGCTACAGAACCTGCTAAAGATACAGCTGACTCCATATTCTATACTCAATGTTCACCAACGGAATAAAAAGAGTAGATGGGTTGTTAGGACTGTTCTCAAAATTATATTGCTAAAAATAAATGATGATATAAACATATTATACTTAAAATAAGTGTATACTTATTGAGATATATATTAGGCTCCAAAAGCATATGTAATTTACATTCAATATAAATGCTTTTATTTAATTTTATTTCTGAAAACTACAAAATTGTGTCATTAGGCACGGATCAGCTGTTTCTGTTTTCATTTTTGTAAATGTTCTTTCCTTCTCTGTGATACTTAACTGTGCTTCCTCCCTTATATCAACATTTCTGTATTAGTGTTACACTTTTCATTCTTATATTATCACATATTTACTTGTAGTGTTGACGAGTATATATGTATATGTGCATATATTCAGGTTCCGTGTAAAGCATGATTTGGAATTGTTAAAATGTAAACATATTGCATTTGTTTATAAATAAGCAAAATCATATAAAAGGGCATGATGTTTCATCATTAGAAGATGTGTGTGTCCATGCATAGGTGTGTATTCCAAAATATATGATTTCAACATGCTCTGTCATTATAATGTTAGAGGTATGTATATCATCTCAAGGGTAGGCATTTTATATTGGATAGTCTGGGGCCTCCTCCTTTCAGCATTCCTCACTTGCCTGTAGTTCAGTGGCTAGAGTTGATAACACCCTAAAGGTCCCTCCTTCCATGTTAGCATATATAGATGCCATCCTTGTTTAGGTCACGTTAGCCATCTATGGCAATGAAACTTTTTATGTATAGTTTCTCTGACAATTCTAAGAGAAAAAAAAATCTCACAGAAAACTTTTCTCCTTTTGGTTTTAAACCCTTTCATATCCTCATCCTTTATGATACCATAGACATAGGACAAGGAGCATTATAACGGATGGATGAGTTAAGACTTGTCACCACAGGTTTTCTTGTTCTCTGACATTTGATGGGCTGTGATTTTTTTTTTTTGTGATGATATCTATCTCTTGCAAGGACAATGATTGGTGGAAACTGTGGGTATAAGGATGAATATTTAGAGAAGGTGACAGTTGCAGATGCTTCTCCTACACCCTCTACCTTGTGAATCAACTCTAAGCAGTGTGATAGTTTTTAGTGGGAAGCATAATTTCCCTTTTCTTGAGTCTGTTAAGTACAATTAGACAGATGTTCATTACCGCATGTGAGTATTGTTTCCTTTGACATATAATTCCATGATGGATCATTGTTTTAGTTCATAGGTATAATAGCTAAGAAGAAACTGTGATGGGTTCCCTCCATTGAGTGCTTGTCTGCATCCCTCTGGTATCATGAAAGCCAGTTGTCAAGAAGGATATTTTCAGATTAGACACAGTTCAGATCCTCAAGCTCACATCTTTTAGGCATAATATTTTCAGCCTTCGGGATTCACCTCCAACATTTAGGTGGCAACCTAGGGTAGGAGTTAAACCTTATATTGCTTTGGTAGTCTCTTGAACAACCCTGATCAGCCAATCAGAAGGGGATTTCTCAAGCTTCATATGGTAGTTTTTGTTATGTAGTCTAGAGCTATTGGGAGAAGGTCTGTCATTCCTGATAAGAAGGAATTTCTTTAACTATATTTGTACAAATTAAATAGTTAACAATATGATTCCCTATGGCTCGTATCATTGATAGTTGCTCTTTTCAAAAAAAATTAACTGTATACATTTCACTTAATCTAATCAAACACAAGTCTGTTCACACAATTACAGTATTTTTTTAATTTAGGAAGAGATCTGTACCCTATAAAATTCTGGAACTGTAAAATAAAAGAAACAGTAGAAAAAGAGTTGAAAGAAAAATTGTATACTACATGTCTGAATTTTTCAAAATTTAATGTTTTTATATCTTCATTGAAAATAACTGATAGTGTAAAGAATATTCACATAATTACTCAGGGATTGATTAATACCTGACTACCCTATTCATACAGCATGTTCTCTATAAAGAAAATTTTGAGCAGGTTAAACTTCACCTTCCACATCTAGTGAAGCTCTACGTACCATGGCACATGCTGCACAGCACACACACTCCCCAGGCCATCAGGCACATAGCAGGGCCATGTGCAGCCACTCCCAGCATTCCAACCACAGAATAAATCATTTTCACAGCATAGATGTTTTGATTCCTGGCTTTCAATATTCTGTCCCTCAAATAATAAAATAAAATAAAATGTTTGACACTATCAATCTGACTTTTTAAAACTATAAACGCAATCACCGAAGAATTATTGTTTGTCTCCATCATTTTATTTTAATCTATGAAATAGCCTCTAGTTTTATACATACCGCATGAGAAAGCCATGACTAAGACATTCATATTTCTACTAATGACCAAATGTTCATGCTACATGCTACATGCTCTATCCTTGGCAGGGTGTGGGTCTGTCTGAAACTTTTGCTTAATAATTTGAGATATGTATTTTTATTTTTGTCCAATGCATTATTAGATTAAAGGTAAAATAAGCATGAACACTCTTCCTAGTTGCGAACCTAATAGGTCATGTAGGATTCATCGATCAATATAATGTAATTTAAAATGTTATCTTCTTAGAACTATTTCTTGGTAAAGTGAAGATAAAGTTATTCATATAACAAAAGACTTTTAATATTGTGTAACGACAGGATGAATCTTAGTGCAACTTTCCACATGGTGTTAATCTTGAGCATAAATAAAATAAACTGCTCAACGTAGATAAAGGAGAACATTCCCATCAACCTTGGCTTGAGGAGGAATGTGTAATGGGTAAAGCCTTCAAATTAAGGTGATTACTGAACAGGGTCACATTCTGCTTGCGGAACAGAAGGGGGGCGAACAGCTCAAAAGTTACTGTATTCATTAAGTGGATTTATTTGCCTTTCATGTAATAAAATTGATGGCAGATTTCAGACAGTGGTTTGGAAAGTGACTCTGACTTACAAATGTATAAGACACAATTCTCCAGCAGCCTACACAAGTATAGTCTTATACTTTTTTGGAAAAATGAGTGATTATATGCAAGTTATATTTTTCCAAAGTAATCTTTATATGTATTGGATTTATTCCTGATTTATAAGAAGAAAAATGCTGGACTGCTGGCTTCTTTTCTCATCTTTGTGCTTTGAGTTACCTCCTGCTGTGATCCATAACATATCAGAACTTTCAGCGATGTTTATCATCAAATATTATAGTACCAACCAAGCACACTCAACAGAAAGAACATTGTAAGAGTCTGATTTATTTAATCAAGTTGATGTTTTATTTATCAGGTGACAGAAACACGGACGGGTCCTCTTGGCTGCAGTAACTATGACAACCTAGATTCTGTCAGCTCTGTTCTGGTTCAAAGTCCTGAGAATAAGATTCAATTGCAAGGTATGTGGGCAAAACTTTATTAATTCTTTATGAGTCTAGGTTATGTGCTATCTGGTTCTAATTTCCTTTATATTGAAGGAAAATAAAATGCTTGGTACTGGAAAGATGGCTGAAAAGCCTTTGGTCCTTTTTCAGAGTACCTGAATAAGATTCCTAGCACCCATATATGGATACTCATCACCAACTCTAACTCTAGATCTAGTGGATCTGAAACATTTGGCCTTCCTGGGCACCTGTTTGCACATAAATACACGCAGACATACACATTTACATATGAGTAAACATAACAATAAATATTTAAAAAGAAATGACGGTATATATGTACTAAATTTTCAAAGTTATTGTCATGCTTAATTCATCTATTTTAAAATATCTAGACGATCCAGATTACATGAAGAAATATCAACTTATTTTTTCAAAAACTCAATAAAAATAGTAACTAAATATTATCTTGAGCATATTTTTTTGGTAAAGAGCAAATACTGTTCTAGTAAGAGGAAATATATATATAGGCTTGTATAGTCCATGTATCTTTTTATGATTTTTTGTACAATTTGTAATCATTTCTCTTCACACTATAAAATAGACAACACAATTTACATTTAATTTAATACATCAGACACTGCTGCCAAGTTTTCTGATAAGTAGAGAGAGGCATAAATGATACTATATCAAACTGCTGCTATTCGCAGTATTCCAATTGAGGGTGATTTTGTGATGGGTGCGAAGATTTGTCGGTTTATGCATTAATACTCTGGAAGGTAAATAAATGCAAGGCAGGATGTTTAGCTAATGACGTTTACAAGTATGTGTGTCTATGATCACACACAAAAAAAGCACAAGCATGCATATTTCTTCTTTTTAAAAGCAAAGGTCAGCACAAGGGTCTAGATATATCCCAGTGGTTAAGAGAAATTGCTGATGCTGTGGAAGACTAAGATTTGATTCCCAGCATCCTTAAGACAGGTCACAACTTCCTGTGACTAAATTTCAGGGAGGGGATTTAATGCCCCCTACTGGCTATGATAGGTTACTTCATGCATATGGTGCATGCACTCACACAAGCGCGCGTGCGCGCGCAAACACACAGAGACACACACACACACACACACACACACACACGCCAGTCAAACACACAAAGTAAATAAATATTTTGGAAAAAACAGGCTTAAATGCACATACAAATTAGTAATATTCGTAGTAGTCTGACATAATCCTGATGGTGAACTGTATTGGTCAATACGGATAAATGACTTGGCAGAGTTAAGTAGGGGTAATTCCTTTTCATCTATCCTTTAGGATTCTATAAATTAGATCTGTGCTAGGTTTTCCATAAAATAATTTAGAAAATATAGCCTAGTTTCCAATTCTATAAATGTGAAAATAAAATGTATCCACAACAGGTGATTTGAAGAATCCTAAATGGTTAATGAATACCACTTATTCTAAATAATATAAAATATTTAGATATTTTAAACTAGATTAAAATTATTATTCATTTGTGGTTTAAAGTTGTTGAAATATGTTTTGTTATTTAAAGTAGGAAGGCCACTGCTCACACCACTCTTAATTCTCTATGGATTTTTCTTTTTAATGTGAGATTTATTTATTCATCAGTATATTACTTTTGGTCAAAACACATAGGAACTGTACTAAATATTGTATTTTATTTAATTATCTGAAAAATTCATTTACAATCAGAACACTGATTTCATTATCTGTCATTTAGGGTGCAATTTCACAATATAAACAGAACATCAGGACTGATGAAATAGTCAGTAAGTAGAGACAGTTCACTCCAAGCCTGTGAGTGTACTTTGCTTCATGGAAACCAAATGATGGAGAGAGGGAAATAATATCTACAGATTTTCTATCCTCTGCCTCCTCACACATACAGAGACATAGAATGGGAGAAAAAGAGAAGGAAAGAAAGAGGGAGAAGAGGAGGGAGCGGGTGAGGGAGAGGGAGAGAGAGAGAGGAGAAAGAGGTACACACGTAGAGAGACAAGCACACACACACACACACACACACACACACACACTCATCAAACTTAATAGGAAGAACATTGGTAGGGAAAAATCATAATATAGCTCTCAGAACCTATCTGCATATGTAAACATTGCTAATTATTATTCATATTGTAGTAAATTATTTCAATAACATTAAATACTTCTGAATGGGTATTTAGACATAAAGGTCTGGAGAGTTGACTCAGTAGTTAGAAAGACTTGATACTCTTCCAGAGCAGCCAGGTTAATTTGCCAGCTCCACAATGGGAGCTCACCGTTGACTGTAACCCTAACCCTAGTGATTATCACCCCCTCTTCTGGCTCTGCATGCACAGCAAGCCCATTGCACATATACAAGCATGGAAGTACACACACACACACACACACACACACACACACACACACTCTCTCTCTCATATATATATATATATATATAATTAAAACATCTTTGAAAATACATATCAATGATATATACTAAAACATCTATTTGTATGTGCATATGCAGGTCTTAATGCACATTTATTTATGATGTGTATATATAATTCCTTTTAAATTTTTAAAATTCATTTTAGTATTTCAGTTATTGTACCATATTCACACAATCTTAAGCTCCTCTCTTCTCCAATGCTCCCTCTCAAATTCAGTGCTTTTTCTTTAATTATTATTATATATTTATGTGAATGCATAAACATACAAATACAACTCACTGAGTTAATATAATGTTGCAGTGTGTGTGTGTGTGTGTGTGTGTGTGTGTGTGTGTGTGTGTGTGTGTTCAGGAATTTCTGTCTGGCACTGTATATGTATCTGTGGCTAGCTTCTACTGAATACTGATTCTTTCTCTTTAAGTAGCCATAGATTGTAACTATTTATCTAGGGACCTTTCGATTTTTCCTTCATCCATGTTGGCATTCTAAGCAGTGTTCCGTATTTCAAGTTTTAAGTAGACAGCATTATTGTTGATATTTCATGTGTTAAGCTTCCTGGTCATAAACAGGGTACATGATCAGTAGACTTCTTGATAAACTGCCTCTTGTGATTTTTCCATCAAACCTCATGACATTTGTTCTCTTCATTTTGTTGTGGCTTTCTGAAGTGGTTTCTGTCTAGGTGGCTATTGGTTCTAAATGGCTTGACTGCATCTTTGTAGATCTCTTGTCATTTTGATAATTGCTCTTATTTAAGTGTTGCTGATAAGTAGGACTATTATTGACTTTATATAGTCCTTGCAGCAGACACATATATTCAGATAATATTGGGAAAGCTCATTGGGTTTATTTAATGGAAAAGTGGAACTTTCTAAGTCAACTTCAAGGTAGTGTTTCCTTTTTCACTTCTATAGAAGCTGCCACCATCTGATATGTTTCATGGTGTGAGAACTCCTTTTTATCCCTCTTTACATTCTCCTTACAAGAATTACTATCCATATGTTTGAATGTCACTTAAATTCAGATGAGATAATTATATGGACTTTTTCCTTATATAGCAATTGAATTAACATGAGTACAAGTTTACTTTTCTTGATCAACCTTGTTATATTGTGTGCACACTGAAACAGTACTATGTGAAATACTTTGAGCCCTCATTGATGTATGTGTGGTTTTATCAATGGTCATCCTTTCTTATTAAAATTTAACCTCAGAATGTTGAAAGCAATTCATGTGTCGAATACATGGTAAACTGTTGTCTTTAGTGAGGTATTTCATTTCTCATCTAAGCCTAATATAATTACTGGTCCATTTGGTAATATCTGGTGAATTACATGTATCACTACCCAATAGTTACTAAATAAATTCTATTACATTACTATAGTAGTTTTATATATATTAAAAATACTGCCAATATTAGAGTAATTTTTACATCCATAGTGAACCAAGAAGTTTTCTTTCAAATAAACTTTCCAATAAATAATTCTATTTAAATTAATGTTAAAAATGATAAAATACAACACAAAATACTATAGAATATTAGTTTGATGACAAATATATGGAATTATTGTTCACCTGATACAAAGAAATGGTTGAAACTTACCATGCATTTATGAAATTCATTTTTCTCCATTTAATTATGCATAATTTTCATTAAATACGGTTCACATGTAGGAGTCAAAAGAGAAGTAGATAAATGATGCCATCATGAGAGAAATGTAAATATTATCAAATTTTAGTTTGCTTGTAAAATCCTATTTAGTGTTGGTGAAGTTTTCCAAGTGTTTATATTTATTATTTATCATCTATTTCCTTCTGTCTTGCCTTTTTCTTTTTCCTTGTGTGTGCATGTGGTATATATGGGTTTGTGTATATATATTCACATGTGCCCCATTTTATTCACATTTGTGGTCATGAGTGTGGGACATGAATATCAAGCAATTTAGTTATTAACCATTTTTCTTAGCCCTCTCTTGTTCAATTCCTTTCTTTCATTCTTTTCATCTTTCCTTTATTCTCTCCTTTCTCCTACCTTCCTTCTTTGCTTTTTTTTTCTTCCTTTCTTCTTTCAAGCTGACCACCATCCTATAATATAGATCAGGATGCCCTAGAATCCTTGTCTTATAGCTTCTGTCCCTCAGGTACTGGTGTGTAAGATGTGTATCATCATGAGAAGCCTGGTTAGAATGTTTCCTATTTTATTGTTGTTCCTGTTTATTTGTATTAGGAAATGTTGAAATTGAAACTATATTTTTTTCTCAAAATATATTAAATGAGATGTTTTAGATATTAGTTTTAATGTTTATTTCAAATACCAAGTCTCTAAAGAAAGAGTAACTACCAAACTGGCATCTAATAAAATAACAAAGTGGATCAGTAGGGATGACTGGCAATAGTAGAGAAATTAACTGTGAAGTAACTCTGTCAGCCCATCTGCTCCTCTCTACTCAGCATTTGCCCTTGTTCCTAAACAATAAAATCATACAAGGCCGGCACTCTTGGTGTCCTTTGTTGAGATCAGCCGTCCTATCAACCTGATCTAACTCTTAGAACATAAGTAATAATATTATAGTATTTATGTTTTTGCAAAATGACAGTATAAAGATATAATTATATTGGAATCAAGAGGCAGAAAAGAGTGAGAGCATGAATCTTCAAATATTTAGACAGTGTAAATTTTGTAAAGCATCATCAATGTCCTATTTAATTGCATCAAAAATCCACAGGATTGGTATAAGAACTGTAGAATACTAATCATTTCTGTAAACTTTGATATCCCATATTCATAAAATCTGTTGATGGAAATTGTATAGGCAGAAATTTTTCCTAATGATAGTTTTTAAATAGAGATAAATTCATGGGTTAAAATACTAATATTTATTCTCTCTACTGCTGTTGTAAACAAGCACTTGCTATTTAAGTCTAATGCTGCAAACTTGATCACTTCATTTGTTTTTAAAGGGCTTCAAGTTCTCCTTCCCGACTATCTTCAGGAACGTTTTGTGCAGGCAGCACTAAGCTACATTGCTTGTAATTCTGAGGGAGAGTTCATCTGCAAGGATAATGACTGCTGGTGCCATTGTGGCCCAAAATTTCCAGAATGCAACTGCCCCTCCATGGACATTCAAGCAATGGAAGAGAATCTTCTTCGAATAACTGAAACATGGAAAGCCTACAACAGTGATTTTGAAGATTCAGGTAAGAGAGGTTTTACTACCCTAGTCTCAGTCTTTTTCCAAGTATATGATGGAAGAACTGCTTTTTCATTTTGAAGCAATGTTTCTTTCCAAAGTTGGAGGTTTTTTATTTTTATTAATTTTCATGTGGATAGTTATATTGCATTTGTTACTGCTCATTCAGCGTTTTTCTAAGGGTTTTCATATTTTGTATATTGTTTATATGCTATTGGTGTTGGAATACAGCCAGCTGTTGATTTGAACTTTGTCATTTATTGAGAATATATCATCATTTTAGTGTGTTGGATTGTCATCTAATGCTCTTCATGTGTCTCGGCAATTCTTTGGAAACCCTTGAGTTTCATTTGTGAGTAAAGTGTTGTCGGACTGTGCCGCGTGCCTTCACGTTGACATGATCTTCACGACTAGATTTGCCATTATTTTTTAATATTGAGGAAGGCATGTACATATTTTTCAAACTGCTTCTTATTAGCTTCATTATAGCTTATAATCATGGACATCAGCTTCAAGAGTATGCTTTAAGAAACTGCAGGTATTAAAACAATTTAAGGTTAAGACATTCCTCAAAATAAAGTAACAATATTTAACAGATCCTGTATGACAATGTATAACAAAAAGAGGAATGTTAAATCTAATGTATTGTGAGTGGTATAATTTAATCTAAAGTGCAAGTCATGCATGACACTCAAACAAGCAAAGTGAAGCATGACATTACACAACCACAACAAAAATAAATAGAACTGGGGAGATTCAATACATTTAGGTTTATTTTTATTAAAGTAAAGAATGAAGTCATGGAAACAGAGACTGGGAAGTGAGTTTCAATGGTAGAGTTATTACTAGCACAAAGTTTCTGTTAAGCACAAAACATAAGACTTGATAGTTATTGCATTGTTTATGAAAATAGAAATAGAAATATGCTGTATATTTAAATTTTTGAGAGAAAACTATTATAATCTAAAAAGATCTAATTACTATGGAGAATAATGGATACTTTGCTTTGTTTGACTTAGTTATTGCACATTAGTTCTGATTATCCTAAGACTGAATTATATATCATAATTAAAATTTGTTAATTTGTAGTGAAATATAATTTAAAAATTAACAAAGATGGTAGAAGGATAGATTTGGCTACAATAAGCTGAGAATAGAAGATGCTAGAGAAAATGACAAGTGAACCTGCAAGTGCTTTTCCTTTGGGCATATTTATCAACTTATAGAAGTTTTCAAATCTGTGAATACCTCCTAGGCCCTGGAAAATGTTTCGGAGCAAATAGCCTGAACAAATGTCTGCAACTCAATTAGGTTATAATGATTACATTGAGAAAAAAAAGTAGGCAGTAAATTTTTATATTCTTTTCAAAATTTCAATCTAGATATGTATGAAAACTGATAGTTAAATAGTTAAACTAATACAGGCTGAATTAGAAGAACAGAATCTCTTACAATGTTATGCTACAATCACAAACACAGGATTTTTAATTAAATGTGGTATAGGACTATTTCACAAGGACAGTTGTTAAACAAAGCACGATTACAATTTTGAGTGTGCCTTTAGGGGTTTAAAATGGTCAGTTCTTATAGTGATTATTGATAAAAGAACATATTAAGTAATAAAATAGTGGCCTATTGAAGATGAAAATAATTTCTAAAACAAGTATAAGAGACACAAAATTTTACTAATGCTTTCTTCACTGAGCACAATATTGTGCACAATATTAAGAAATCTCAGGAAAAGAAAGCAGGCTATACACATGAGACCTTACAGGCTGTGGTTATATAGTGGGGGAAGAGGTCCCTTTTGTCAGAGGTCTAGATTAGGGGAATAAGGCAGAAGAGGAGGGGAGGATGGGAATGGAAGTTACAAGTGAGGGGATAATCTGAAGAAATTATAAAGAGATTTCAACCCATAATGCATATGTACAAAAATAAAATAATTAAAAGAAAATAAATCTCAACTCATAGATTTCAAGAGAATTCAAGCACACACACACACACACACACACACACACACACACTTATACTTTTAGACTTTCTTTTCTAGTCGTGAGATATTTACTCACTTCCTCTTCCAATTTCATGCTTCACTTTCTATTTCAGAATCTAGTAGCTTTTTAAGTTACATATGCTTCATGCTTCCTTCTCTTTGTCCATGTGGCTTTAGTTATTTGTCATGAGCATAAATATATTCATACACATGGATAAATATGGATATGTATGTGCATGTATGTATATGCATAAATAGATATATATATATGACTTGTGTAAAAATAATATTAATTAAAGAAGAGTATGTCATGGATTAGAGAGATATTGGTGCCAGATGCAGTAAGAGTTGGAAGGGGAGAATGGAGTGTAAATTGTATAAACACAATACTCATTCTAGAAAGTACCAAAAATATGTAAAAAAAAATTTTTAAAAATCAGATCATTATAAACTTATAAGAATCTGGGTTTTTTTCCAGTTCTACATGTACTCCTAATTTTTTCTTGCCTGGTTACTCTCAATGAGGTTTGCCGTGCTATGTTGAGTGTAAACAGTAAAAGTGAATATTCTTTTTTAGCTAGACCTAAGCCTGAAAGCCATCAGCTTTCCCTCAAGTTTTGAATGTTTAAAATACTAGAAAACTACAAACCAATAGAAAACAACATAAAAGATATTATTTATCACATTAAAGTAGAAGACTATTTTAAGAAGACCCCAAAGTAAGGAAAAAGTGCTATAAATGCAAAATGATCCTTGGTTGGTGCACCAGTCATCGCATCCTTGGTTGGTGCACCAGTCATCGCATCCTTGGTTGGTGCACCAGTCATCGCATCCTTGGTTGGTGCACCAGTCATCGCATCCTTGGTTGGTGCACCAGTCATCGCATCCTTGGTTGGTGCACCAGTCATCGCATCCTTGGTTGGTGCACCAGTCATCGCATCCTTGGTTGGTGCACCAGTCATCGCATCCTTGGTTGGTGCACCAGTCATCGCATCCTTGGTTGGTGCACCAGTCATCGCATCCTTGGTTGGTGCACCAGTCATCGCATCCTTGGTTGGTGCACCAGTCATCGCCTTGTTGTGTGGTTGTCCTGTATGATGTGGCTAATATCTACTTATGGGTGAGCACATACCATGCCAGCCTTTCTGAGTCTGGGTTACCTCACTCCTTTCTAGTTCCATCCATTTGCCTGCAAATTTCAATATTTTCTTGTTTTTAATAGCTGAATACTATTCCATTGTGTAAACATACTCCAGTTTCTCTATACATTCTTCAGTTGAGGGACAGTTAGGGTGTTTCCAGATTCTGGTTATTATAAATAAAGCTTCTAGGAACATAGTTGAGCAAATGTACTTGTATGGTTGGACAACTTTTGAGATTAAGACCAGGAGTGGTATGGCTGGATCTTGAGAGAGAATTATTCCCAATTTCCTGAGAAATTGCCAGATTTATTTTTAAAGTGTTTGTACAAGTTTCCATTCCCACTAGCAATGGATAGTGCTAACCTGCACTCCCTGTATACTCAAGTAATCAGGTTTATTTCTTCTCAAGTCTCTGATGTGGTTGAAGACCAGAGAGTTTAGGTGTACATATAAGTTTAGTTGTTTAAGAGATAAGATATTTTTAGGTCTAGATAGATATTTTGATTGATAATGTCAATAATTATAGACACACCAAGATAGGAAAGATATTTTCTACAAAGCTGCCAAATACAAAAAGCCAAAACAGTATGAAGGTAACATTTATATAATTCCTGAGTGTTTCATGGTTCTTCTTGCCATTGGTAGCTTATTGTACATATGTGTAATAATATAAATGTATATGTAAAAATTAAAATTATAAAAGGTGTTTTGAACAATGGAAAAAAAGGCAAAATGAACAGCTTTTATACTGCAAATAAAAGAATAAATAATATGGATATACCCAGAAAAATCAAAGAAAATATAGAATGGTTAGAAAAAAGTATAATGTTCAGAATATAATTTATTCAGATTACATCTCAATTGTTATCCACTTACTTGTCTCCTCTCATTCCTCCCTCCATCCCACTTTCACCTTAATCCCCTCCCCTAGGTCTGTGACAGAGGGGACCTACTCCCCCACGACATGGTCACAGCTTATCAAGTCTCATATTAGTAACTTGCCTATTTTTCCTCTGTGTGGCACCAGGCCTCTACATCACAGATGTGTTTAAACATTGGGCACCAGAGTTCATGCAAAAGTCAGTCTCCACTCTCCACACAACTGTGGAGAATGTCCTGTACATTGGCTAGATATGAGTAAGGGTTCAATGTTTACTGCATGTGTTGTCCCTGGACAGTAGTTTGAGCAGACACCACAGGTCCAGATCCGCCCATCATGATGTTCTTCTTGTAGGTTTTTAGGACCATCTTGATCCTTCTATTTCTCCAGCCCATTCTCACAACTTCTCTCACTTAGAGTCCCAATAGGAGGTTCCTGCATCTATCCCAATCTTCTGCTAAGTGGAGACTTTCATGGGACATCCTTTTGGGCTAGTGTTCAATTAAAATGAGTATATACCATGTGAATCTTTCTGCATCTGTGTTAATTCACTCAGTATGATCATCTCTAGTTCCATCCATTTGCCCGCAAATTTCAGGATTTTCTTATTTTTAAAAGCTGAGTAGTATTCCATAGTGTAAAGGTACCACAGTTTCTTTGTCCATTCTTTGACTAAAGGACATTTAGGTTATTTCCAGGTTTTGGTTATTACAAATAAGGCTGCTATGAAAATGGTTGAGCATATGTCCTTATTGTATGGTGGAGCATCTTCTGGATATATTCCAAGGAGTGGAATATCTGGGTCTTGAGGTAGCCCTATTCCAATTTTTCTAAGAAAGCACCAGATTGATTTCCAGAGTGGATTACAAGTTTGATTTCCCACCAACAATATGGAAGTGTTCCCCTTTCTCCACATCCTTGCCAGCATGTGGTGTCACTTGAGATTTTGATCTTAGCCATTCTGATGGGTGTAAGACAGAATCTTAGAGTTGTTTGGAGTTCCCCTTCTCTGATGACTAAGGATGTTGAGCATTTCTTTAAGTGTTTCCCAGCTATTTGATATTCCTCTGTTGAGAATTCTCTGTTTAATTCTGAGCCCCATTTATTACTTGAGTTATTTGGTTTGGTGGCGTTTACTTTCTTGAGTTCTCTATATAATAATATTTTGGACATTAGACCTTTGTCAGATGTAGGGTGGGGGAAGATCCTTTCCAAGTCTATAGGCTGTTGCTTCATTCTGCTGACTGTCTCCTGCCTTACAGAAGCTTCTCAGCCCCACGAGGTCCCATTTATTAATTTTTGACCTTAAGGCCTTGGCTGTGGGAGTTCTGTTCAGGAAGTTGTCTCCTGTGCCAGTGAGTCCCAGGCTCTTCCCTATTTTCTAGCTAGAGCAATAAGGGGATCAAGGGGATCCAAATGGAAAAGGAAGAAGTCAAATTATCCCTATTCACAGATGTTAAGATAGTATATACATAGTATATTACACCAGGGAACTCCTACAGCTGATAAACACCTCCAGCAAAATGGCAGGATACTAAATTAACTCAAAAAATCAGTGCCCTTCCTATATACAAATGACAATTGTGCAGAGGAAGAAATTAGGGGAACACCCTTCACGATAGCCACAAGCAATATAAAATATCTACTATTAACTCTATCCAAGCAAGTAAAATACTTTTTTGATAAAAACTTCAAATCCTGAAGAAGGAGACTGAAGATGACATCAGAAGATGAAAAGATCTCCCTTGCTCATGGATCGGGAGAATTAACATAGTAAAAATGGCCATCTTACCAAAAAGAATTTACAGATTCAATGCAATTCCTATCAGAATACCTACTAAATTATTTAAAGACATTGAAAGATCATCTCAACTTCATATGAAAAAAAAAAAAAACAGGATAGCCAAAACAATCTTGTACAATACAAGATCCCCTATAGGAATCTCCATACCTGATCTCAAACTTCACTATAGAGCAACAGTAATTAAAACAGCTCAGTACTGGCATAGCAATAGGATGGTTGACCAATGGAATTGAATAGAAGGCCCAGAAATAAATCCACACATATATGGACATTTGACTTTTGAAAAAGAAGCCAAATCTAGTCAATGGAAAAAGGATAGCATCTTCCACAAATGGTGCTGGTCTAACTGGATGTCTATATGTAGAAAAATACATGTAGACCCATCTATTCATCACTGTGAACAAAGCTCAAGTCCATGTGGATTAAAGACCTCAACATAAAACCAGAGATACTAAATCTGTTACAAAAATATTTTAAAATGCTTAAATTGTACAACATTAAGACAATAAAATCTACAGCACCAAGAAAATAATTTATTTAGCAAGAATGACAGATGTCATTCTGTTAAAAATGTCAGAAGACAAGTCTGTACACTGAACCTTTGTATACAATTGTGAAATGAAATAGCACAGCCATAACAGAGGGCAAGATGGCAGTTCATCCAAAGCTTGAAGGTAAATTTTCCATAAAGTCTAGCAACCTCATTACTGATAGTACAGTCTAAGGACATACAATTAGCACATCAAATAGACATTTACACACCTCTGTTTATATCAAAGCTACTTTGGCAACCCTGAAGAAAAAGCACCCCCTGTCCTCCAGCTGATTAGTAAATAAAGAAGGGGCATATAAATAGGAGAACCCTTCTACACTATAAAAAATAATGACATTCTACAATTTTCAATACATTTGAAATGAAGGTCATTATGTTTAAAGAAAAAACTGAGGCACATAAAGACAACTTCTATATGATTCTATTCACAGGTAAAATCTAAACATGGATTCTGGTAAATGGAAAGGAATAGGAAAGAGTATATAAACAGAAAGATTTATCAGGGCATACTCAGGACATGATAGAAGACCTTGTATGGTACTATGTAATAAGGCCACGACAGTAGAAGTAGGGGTTTGCAATTTTTGTAATAAATAACTGGAAGTTTAGAAACACAGATGATTTGGTGATCATGCAGTGCATATGTGTTCTGACAAGAAAAACGAGCACTCTATGTGTCAGTTAAAATGTTCATAGCAGATGGAAGAAAACAAGACATTGTATATCGTTAATCTAACTACTAAAGTGAGCAGTAAAGATCTTTCTGCCTGGCATCATGCCACCGACAAAAAGAAATAAAGGAGACAAGCATGAGATAATTATACAAAAGTGTTCATTAGATATTTAGAATCAAAAGTTTGGGTAGGAAAATATGTAAGCATAAAAGTGTGATATTAGAAAGTACTTACTCAAAATTTTGCTGTAAGCATAATTTTATCCTAGATAATGGCATGATTACTAAACCAAAGTACAAGTTAGTAAAATGTAGATATGAAGTCCATGAGGACTGGATTACAGAAAAGATTGCATGCCAATGACAAGAATTGTGTGGTGTCTTAGTGTATGGTAGTGGATGAGTGGCACAAACAACCTTCAGGGTCGTAGTGGACATAATGTCTAAAGATACCTGAACTATGATTTTAAAAATAGTGCTGCCAAAATAAAATAGCGATGACATAATGTAAGAGCAACAAGACAGAGAAGAAACTCTGAGAAGCTTCATTCTGGTCATGATTTAGCCATAGTTGTCATGATATCACGGCAGCTAGGATTGCCTACATGAGACAGGGTCTCACAAGGCCATATCGAAACTCTGTGGAACCATTAGACTCCTGGTATCTTCTGGGAAAGACACAGCCATTGTGTCCACAGGTCAGCCTTGGGCTTCAATAGATAGTTCCAGACCTATAGCTATGTAGACTTCCCTGGTTAAGCACCGTAGGAAATAAGAAAATCACAGAAACAGATATATGAGGTAAAGACTTGGGAGAATAAGGGATGTGGTAATTATGTTGAAAGGGATATATGAGAGGTAGGCAAAAGATTAACCAGAATGTATCATACTGATGTATGAAATTGCTAAAGGAGAAATTTAATAAAAACTACTTTAACAGTAATTCCCTAAACAATCATTTTAAAACTGCACTTGTGTATCTTATTGCTGTTTCTCAACTACCAGATAAATTAAATAATCAATCTCAGGAAATCATGATGGTGAAAATTATTTTGTTTTATGTCTGCTAAAACTTTAAAGGTACAAGAGAAAATAATTTGTCATGCCTACCTGATTTGCAGAAATTCAAATCTTTTTATAGGTTATATAAAGAGATAAAAAACAAACAAAACTAAGGGAGACATTGTAGTTGACTTTTAAATGGTTGGTTCAATTTAACTTGAAAAATAAAACAAATACTAGTCATTAACAGGCTAAAATATATTTTCACTGAAACTGAAATATATCAGCTTCTAATTCTTTAATTAGGAATATAATTATCTGATTATAGAAGTGTGTTTTTAGACACCAATAGCAGCATGAACTATGTCAGGGTGCGTACCACAGCAATTTAAACTGCTAATTGCAGTCACCACATAAAAAAGGGAGAAAAATGCGTTTCCTATTTCATAAGGTCATGATAACATGTTTGTAAATGCTGTTTGCTATTCTTACAATTTTCACATGTAAAATACAAACTGTAGCGTGCTTGTATTTGGGTCATTTTGCTTTGTTATATGCAGATCTTAGAAAATATAATTATTCCTGGCTACAAATAAAGGTGTTAAATAGTTTTAAGAACAGATGTACCTCTTTTCAATCCTTGCAATCTGAAAATGTTTCCAATCTACGTAATTACAGGAAAATATTCAGCTCAATGTAGAAGACTCTTTCTGAGTGAGAAATAGAAACATGGAGTATTCAGAATGTGAACGACAGAAATTTATAAGGCAACATATAAAAATAATATAAAGTAAAAGAGATTATTTTTTATATTTCCAGATATTGAGGTATTTACAATAAATGCTGTTGGCACACAGGCACATTAGTGCATGGAGAGAATTATAGAAACAAAAAAATTAAGTATTCATATACTCTTACATTTGTAATAACTAAATATTACTAGTTTGCTCTGCTTAATTATAAGAGAGTTACAGTTATATCCCTAATAGTGGAAAGCCAATGTCTTTCTCATATATTTCCCAAGATTCCCAACTTGTATGAAGAAAATTAGAATAACTAAGTCTTGCACACATTTCAAATGTTTGCTTAAACTTAAGTTAGAATAAAATAATTTGCCAAATGCTCCCAGAACAAATAACCCAAACAAATAACCTTATAGTTCACACCAATTTTCTCAGTTAAGCTTCTAAATTAAATTAGGACTATTTAAAGAGAAACAAAGTTTGATATAATGTGGAATATTTTAGAAAAATGTTGACATGACACTTGGAAATTCTTATCACTTTTTTTTATATAAAATCTAAGGTGCGATATGTAGTCTACAAATATCTTCCACAAGATCTTGCTCTATTATATTAAAAATATTTTTGATGTTCCAAGAATGTCAGCTAGAGAGCACATTGCAATGGAAAATGAGCACATGTGACTTGGAAACTGCTGTGCATTTAAACATTTGATCTGAAGAGTGATAGACCCTCTAAAGACAGTATTGAATACAATTTTGTGGTTCAGAAAAATCTCAGGTATCTTCATCTACAATTTAAGTACTTACTCACTCTTCTTAATATCATGTAGAGTAGCTCTAAAATTTACCCTTTAAAAAATATTACCTTCAAGTGATATTTGACTATCAGCTTGTAAGAAAAACAAAACAAAAAACCTAATAAACAAAGAAACAAAAAGCATTTTCTGGAGAACTGCACTATACACAAATAAAAAACTTAGATGACAAAGGGCACATCAGAAGTTACAACATTTAGAACAGTCCTCCTATTTTCTACTTCATTTTTATTCTCCCTCTGATAATAAACAACTCTAATTTTCTTTAACAATCCACATTTCAGGCTTAGCATTGCATGACTTAGGTATAGAGAACAGGTACCAATTGCTTGATATCTGCTACTAGAAGATCCCCATTTCTATAGGCGAGAATCATATGAAATAATCCTGAACTAAGGCACTAAAATGTGTTTGCCACCCATTTTCTTGCTCACTGTTTTTTGACAGTGGTGTTTCTATATCTTGGCATCCTAGAACACTGGCTAACAGTGCAGCCATCGTGTGGAAAATCGCATTCTTGTGTAGGACAATTCTGTGCCATACCTGACTACAAAGTGTTGTCAGAAACAGAACTGATTATTATTCTCCAATTCCTGATTTGATTGAAGATATTATTTTCTAGTTACTGCAGATAACAGTTTTACCAGTTATTTTCCCAATGCTTAATTTGTGTCACTATTCCAATGACACTCTTCACTGCCATTGAAATCTCCGTAAGACATTAGGTCGATGCTACAAGATTAGACTTTCCTTTGAGCACTACTATATTACCTTGCGCTTCTAGTTACAATTTCTGTAGTAGTCAAAACCAGCATGGCAATACTTCAATGGTAAATGACCTTATAATGCTAGATAGAAACAAATGTAGTTTGTTTATTCTACATCCATCACAGCTTATCTTAAGTTTGCTCTTAAATTGCTTGCTGCTGAACTCAGGTTTAAATAAACACTGCCATGTAATCGTTTATATATGAGAACACTGCCATAAAGGACCAACAATTTGCAGTGGCTCCCATGTGAACCTATCTTCACTGTATTTGTAATCATGTTTGACAATGAAGCCTAATTTGTTAGGAAACAGGGAAATACCATTTTACCATGTGCATTGAAGAATAAGAGAAACAGTGTTTCTGCAAAGTCAAACTGTCAGTCACAGTTGGATTTCTAAATACTGGATATGAAACTCATAATCAGTGCCATCGAGCCATACGATTTCACAACACGGGGTCAGTATACAGAGTTTTCTTTTATAAGCAGCCTACCTTAATTTTCGGTTCTAGTAGGAAAATGGAATGTACCAATGGTTAAATGATATTCATTGTATTATTCTACTGTATCCTTAATTTGCCCACACTAAATAGATAAAGCAAAATACACATATTGCTTAGTAAGAAGCAATGCTGACTTTAGCAAATCATTTGCTCTTTCAAATGTTCAACAACATCATTTATCATATGGTAACTTTATTTAATCCGATGACCTAAGGAAGAACATTATTCTGTTCATTATATCACCATACAATGTTAACTTCTTATGGGTCACATCATTGAGGAATTATTTACTAGTGTTTATAACATAATTCATTAAAGAAACCTGGTAACTTGGAGTTAAGACAAGAAAAATAAGCCTTTTTGTAATACTAACAAAGCACTTTAGCAGCAGCATATTTTTAATTTATGATAATTCTCTCTTTGGCTCTACAGTAGTTTTAAATAATTTCCACACAAAAGGCAGTTTCCTGGTCCAAAAAGACTGCACAAAACCGAATTGGTTTTCATTAAATCTGTTTGTTAGTTATTGTTTTCACTCTGATGGTGTTTAACACTGCAGTATTTAATATATTATAGATCACCCCTTTGACATTAACAAATTTTATTTTGTGCTTCAATTAATTTTTAGTCTCATCTGAAGTAAGATGTCTACAGAGTGCCAAGCAGGTGTGTTATGCAATGATGCTTGATTTCGATTCCAGGTGATACTGCCAAGTATCTCATATCTGTTCCAGTTGGCCCTGATGTCTTTCATTTCCTGTCAAAATCAGTGTAAGCATTTCAAGAGACTGAGAGGGCTTTGATGACTCTGTGGGGCAAAGAGCAACATATTTCTTTATTTCATTACGTAAAACCTTGTACTGTTATGCTGCACAGAGTAAACATATAATAAATAATAATATATTTGCTCTTTAATGGACACTAAAAAGCAATGACAATGCACGTGTGAACAAACATTGATTGTGGATTTGACTTCACAAATTTTCTCTCTTGTTTTTCTGAGAATGTCACAATAACTGTCATGTTTGCTTTTCGATGAGCATGCCCTAAAAGTGTTTCTAAATAATATATATTATGTGTTATTTTGAATGTCAAATATGAACTGCGAATGTTTGGCTTCATTGTGTTTTGTTTTGTGTAATTTACTGTTTAAATGTGAATTAGAGCATTAACAATTGCCTTAAAATACTATTCAGAATAAGTTAGTAGAATACAGCAGGGATTCTAAATATAATTTTATTTTCATTGGTTTGGAATTGTTCATCATAAAAATGTCTCTTCTTAGATTTGATATTGGTGTGTTCATAATTTACTCAAATACATGTTTTAGCAAGAATCAAATCACTCACAGATTATATCCAGCATCACATAAACAAGATAAAAAGTGACCTCATCAGATATTTTATTGTTTGATTTTATTGGCAGACTATGGAGAGATGAACTATTAAGAGCAGTGTAGTCAGAGAATTTCATTTGTGACTCTGTGGTCAGCTTTATGAAAGTGTGTCTGATGTTTTTGTCTATAATTTTGTTACTTCTTACATGATTATTCATTTTAACTCCATCCTTTTGAAACTCTGGAAAAGTCTATTTGCACTCAGTGCATTTGTTGCTTCCATGATAACCTTATAATGGCTATGTAGAGTTTATTAAAATCTTCCACTTCAGTATGTTTGGCACTTTAAAAATTACCTCATCTATTATTTTGTGAATGTTAGCATTGTTCAGTTATACTGGAAATCAGCTTTTATTTATTTTTCAGGGAATGTTGGGCTTCATTGGATTTCTGTACCTTGTTTAAATGTGAATTAGAGCATAAACAAATGCCTTGAAGTACCACTCAGAATAAGTTCGTAGCACATATAGATTCAGAAGAGATTATAGATGCAATTATAAACAAAACAAATAACATAAAAATAAATAAAATAAAAAATATGTATATATAAGAGTCTCTTCTCAGTTCAATCCTCCCAGTTATATGTATTTTATTTTTTAGAATATTTTAAAATGTTCTTATTGAATATGAATAACAGACCATGATGTGCTCATACAATTATATGATTCTCTTTATGCAGTTTACATAAAAATGACTAAATATATTTAACATTATCTAGTATAAACTTATTATTAAATTTACTCATAATATTGAATTTTTATATTGTGGACCATTGTGAGACCTTCATTTAAAGTCACTTTAGTTTAGAAGTTTAGTTTTTACCATTAAGCCATACTGTGGTTTTATGAAAACGTGTATGTATATATATATATATATATATATATATATATATATATATATATATATTGCAACTACTTTTTAAAATGTACATATACATTTATATTATTACACACATATATAGTAGAATACCTATAGCCAGAAGGACCATGACACGATTAGAAAGCTAAAACACATAATTAAGGATTTCTTGCCTAGCTGCATGATGAAATACTTTATATTTCTTTTATATATATATATATATATATATATATATATATATATATATATATATATATATATATAAAACGCATGTGATTTCTTATTTTTGAAGAAGATGACAAGATTGAAATATTAATATAAAAATATATTGAGCAAAAAATCAAAAAGAAGTAGAGAGGTTTTGGACCATGATGCTGATTTGAAAATAGAGGTAGGAAAAGGGTCAGAGATAGGAGAGCAGAAAGGGATTCTCAATGCCAAAGTTACCCAGTGAAGATCTGCCATGATAATTCAGAATGGATTCATCTGAACACAGTTATTTGTATGAGTAAATCAGAGATACATCATTCTAGCCATCATTCATGGGTTTTATGTATGTTACCCCTGTAACAACTTACTCTCATAGACGGTTTGAGTATCCTCAGAGATCATACTAGACACACTAGACACACATATTAAAGAAATCTTAAATCATTATATTTTCAATAAAATGGATGTAACCAGTAATTATGTTAAGCAAAGTATTTATATTTCATATATGAATAGCCTTGTTAGTTATTTTGCTTCTTAGCAGATTATGTTTCCAGTACAGCCAGTGCTATATAGTTTAAGCTACTAGTATCCAATCCAATGCCTCTCCCTTCCTCAATGAGTGTTACTATAGTTAGCTTTTAGTTTTTATAACTTAATACAGGAAAGATTGAGATCCAGTTAGTGAAGAATTATGAGGCTTTTTGTCTGAGAGAACTTGGTCCCAAAATTCATTTTCTATTGCCTCTTGCCTCATGTGTGACAAGGTTATCATGTGCAACAACCCACAAGGAAAATCCAATGAGGAAAACTACACTCAAAAAGACACAGGATACAGGAAACTTCACAACAGCCAAACCAAAAAAGAAAGAAAGAAAAAAGAAAAGAAAAACACACAAGCATAATATTACCACCAGCACCACAATAAAAGGAAATTAAAAATCATTTGCCAGTAATATCTATCAATATCAGTGGACTCAATTCTCTAATTAAAAGACACAGGCTAACAGAATGAATGCATAAACATGATTATTCATTCTGCTACATACAAGAAACACACCTCAGCTTTAAAGGTAGACATTACCTCAGAGAAAAAGGCTGGAAAATGTCTTCCAAGAAAACAGACCAAAGAAGCATCCTGGAGTAGCGATCCTAATATCTAATAAAATAGACTTTCAAGCAAAGTTAATTTTAAATATTGGGGAAGAACACTTAATTTTCATCAAAGGAAAATTCCTCCAAGAAGACATATCAATCTTAAATATCTCTGCCTCAAATGCCCAAATTTGTAAAAGAAACATTATTTAAGCTTAAATCATGCATCGATACCAACACACTAATAGTGGGAGACTTAAATACCTAACTGTCACCAATGGACAGATCATTGAAATAGAAACTAAACAGAGAAATAATGGAACTAACGGAGGTCAAAAATCAAATCAACCTAATAGATGTCTACAAAACTTTTTTTTAATTTTTTTTATTAATTTATTCTTGTTACATCTCAATGTTTATCCCATCCCTTGTATCCTCCCATTCTTCCCTCCCTCCCATTTTCCCCTTATTCCCCTCCCCTATGACTGTTCCTTAGGGGGATTACTTGCCCGTGTATATGCTCATAGGGTATCAAGTCTCTTCTTGTTAACCTGCTGTCCTTCCTCTGAGGGCCACCAGATATCCCCCTCCAGGGGACATGGTCAAATGTGAGGCACCAGAGTACGTGAGAAAGTCATATCCCACTCTCCACTCAACTGTGGGGAATGTTCTGACCATTGGCTAGATCTGGGTAGGTGTTGAAAGTTTACCGCCTGTATTGTCCTTGGCTGGTGCCTTAGTTTGAGCGGGAACCCTGGGCCAAAATCTGCCTATCATAATGTTCTACTTATAGGTTTCTAGGACCCTCTGGATCCTTCTACTTTGCTATTCTCCCATGCTTCTCTCATTTAGAGTCCCAATAGGATGTCCTCCCCCTCTGTCGCAGTTTCAAAACTAAAGAAAATGCTTTCTTCTCAATACCATACAGAATGTAATATTCTTAAAAATCAACCATAGTTTGTCACAAAGCAAACTTCAAGTGATATAAGAAAAAATTATTTAGCCCTTTGTTCTTTATCAGACTACGCTTTGTTACTTTAAAAAAAAACTGTTTTGTTAAAGATTTACTATATTACAAAACTTCTTACTTCTATTTCTTCTTTCAACCCTTTCATATACTGGTGAACGCTGTCCTTCATATGTATGGCCTCTTTTTCAGTAACTGTTATTGCCTGTGTACCATATATTCTTTTTTGTTTTGTTTTGTTTTCTTTTTTCTTTTTTAAAAATTTTTATTAATTTATTCTTGTTACATCTCAATGGTTATCCCATCCCTTGTATCCTCCCATTCTTCCCTCCCTCCCATTTTCCCCTTATTCCCCTCCCCTATGACTGTTCCTGACAGGGATTTCCTCCCCCTGTATATGCTCATAGGGTATCAAGTCTCTTCTTGGTAACCTGCTATCCTTCCTCTGAGTGCCACCAGCTCTCCCCCTCCAGGGGACATGGTCAAATGTGAGGCACCAGAGTACGTGAGAAAGTCATATCCCACTGTCCACTCAACTGTGGAGAATGTTCTGACCATTGGCTAGATCTGGGTAGGGGTTTAAAGTTTACCGCCTGTATTGTCCTTGGCTGGTGCCTTAGTTTGAGCGGGACCCCTGGGCCCAAATCTGCCTATCATAATGTTCTACTTATAGGTTTCTAGGACCCTCTGGATCCTTCTACTTTGCTATTCTCCCATGCTTCTCTCATTTAGAGTCCCAATAGGATGTCCTCCCCCTCTGTCGCAGTTTCAAAACTAAAGAAAATGCTTTCTTCTCAATACCATACAGAATGTAATATTCTTAAAAATCAACCATAGTTTGTCACAAAGCAAACTTCAAGTGATATAAGAAAAAATTATTTAGCCCTTTGTTCTTTATCAGACTACGCTTTGTTACTTTAAAAAAAAACTGTTTTGTTAAAGATTTACTATATTACAAAACTTCTTACTTCTATTTCTTCTTTCAACCCTTTCATATACTGGTGAACACTGTCCTTCATATGTATGGCCTCTTTTTTCAGTAACTGTTGTTGCCTGTGTACCAGATATTCTTAACCATGACCTGTTGGATCTTCATTATGTTACTCGAGTAGCCTTATTATTCATTCAATTGCATGCATCATACTTTGGCTTCTATAATATCAGCGTGTCTTCTCATGACACAATTTCAAGACGTTATTTGCCTTTGTATTGTAAAGTTTTTGAACATCATATGATGACTTGCAGTTTTTTATATTGGTTCGAACAACACTGCTGCATTATCATTTAGTGACATCTTTTAGCACACACATAGCATCTGCCACACAGCTAAATGGTCTGTCACTGAGCATCCCATTTACTTTCTGTTATCTTGCTAGCAAGGTCTTAACAACTACCTTTAAAGAAGAAATAACCCTGGTGCTGGCAGTGTTAGCACTATGCTGAAAGAGTTGACAAAGTGTTAGTGGAAACATCTTGAAGTTAATTGGCAGCAAAACAAAGAAATGTGTGGTGTTCGGTCCAGGTTTCAGGAACTATGTTATGTGAGCTTGGATGAGGTATTGTCCTTCAAAGGTTGAATAGATTTGTCACCCTGTCTATGCAAGTTATCACAGAATAACAAGATAAATTTTCACAAGCATCCATTGAAGCATGCCTCCTTGTTTCAACTCTTAAAACTGACAAGACTGCAGGTCACCAGCTTGTCAGGCTTACCTGATGATAAATCCACTATTCTCTGAGGCTTAGTATTGATTGTTTACATTTTGTTTGAGTGGTGGAGAACTCAGTGCGTTATAAAGCTAAAGCCTTTGCCTTAGAACCTGACTAATTGAGATAGTACTTATTTAATTTGAAATAACATTTTTATCTTCCCCTCGATCCCCTGCACACACTTGCTCCTCTCCAAATCACAAGTTACCATTTCATGCAGAAATGCTTGTACTTTTAACTTCTGACCACTAGTTTGAGTCTTCTTTAGTGATTGGCATAAAGTCTTCTTCATAAGAAAGACTTTACCACCTGTACAGGTTTCTAACATTTTTGCATATTTTTCTTGTATGTTGAATCTTTTCACGTTCTTAGATTATTCCATATTAAAGATTTTTTAAATTATTAATGATTCTTTCTCACGGTAGAGGATCTCAATATGTAATTAAATTAAGGTGCCAGAGTTTCCTGAGATTCACAACATTGATATCTATTTACACTTTACACTTATGTATTTTGAAGACCAGCTCTCCTTTACCCTTTACACTTCAAAGTCACATGTTGAAAGAACAACAGCTCAGTTGAATGTAGAAATATCTGAAATTGTGCCCCGGGGTTTGGGCAGGGGAACTGCAGAATCTTCATGCTAACTCCGAGGTTCATTACCAGATGTTGTATGTGTCATTTATGCTCAGAGTCCTGTTTGTTATAGTATGTGATGTAGTAAGTAGGAGAAAACGTTATAATGTTAGAAGAAAGCACAGCAACGACAAGAAATAGCTCATGAAAGCAATCACACTTATTACATTATGATTTGATTCATCAAATTCAGGTGGTCTATCTCAAAGAAATGACATAATCAATTTAACCACTCTATGCTTAAAGTGCAGTGATGTAAATATCATATATAGGGTCTTCCTCAAACTAAGGCACAAGCCAAGGAGAATATAGGCATTAAACTTCGAACCCGTACCAAGACCTAGCCGAAAAACATAATATTCTCCGCCATTGAGTGGAGAGTGAGATCTGACTCTCACACAAATCCTGGTGCCCCTTTTCTGACCACATCCCCTGGAGGGGAAGGCCTGGCGGCACTCAGAGGAAGGATAGCAAGTTACCAAGAAGAGACTTGATATTCTAAGAGCATATACAGGGGAGGAGGTCTCCCTCAATCACAGACATAGGGGAGGCGAGAAGGGGGGAAGTGGGAGGGAGGGAAGAATGGAAGGAAACAGGGGAAGGGCTAACAATCGAGATGTAATATGAATAAATTAATAAAAAAAATGTAAAAAAAAAAAAAAAGAAATTTCCTTGTGTTTCACAGTTCAGTGTTAGGAAAATGAATTACACATCAACTGGCCTGTCCCATATTTCAAAATCTCTTAAAACCTGGAGCAATAAATAAAAATTCTACTCAGATTATTGTTATTCCTGCTCTCTCAAGGAAGAATTTTCAAAGCTTAGGTGCTAATGTAATTAGTTTCCTTTAATTCTTCTTCCACATCTGTTCTACATTTCGGTATATTTAAGTCATTTAAGAGTGATTTCCTCACAGGCAATGAAAAACAACTTGTCATGGTTACACGTTTTAACATATTTGTATTCTGCAATTTGTACTGATACAGCTTAATTTTCAAACAAGCTACTTATTTCTTGTTGAAAGATCTTTCCTTACATAACTGACTTCAAATGTCTATATGAGTTTTAATATTTTCTTCTTAGAGTTTCTCTTTGAACAGTAACACCTAATCACTAAAATTATATGAGCCTTTCTTTGTTTTTGTTTTTTGTTTGTTTGTTTATATGCTTGCTTACTTGTTTGCTTGTTTGTTTTATCTCCTGGTATCTTCTTTCTGTTAAAATGCATGCTTATACTTTGGAACTTCTCAGAAGAAATATAAAATATTTACTACCAAGCAAATTCCTAAGGGAACCTACATCTGTTCAACAATCTCTAAAACAATGTCAGAATTTCTCAACATTTTACAATTCAGAGCCAACAGATTTTATGATAATATTCTTGGAGGTGAAAATCCTTCCCAAGAGGCAAGAGGGCTGTTAAGGCATCTGATTATTTGGAATTACAAGAAGTATATTTATTCTTCAAAATCAAAATCTTTCTCTAATACATGTCCTTTAAAATGTTCTTTGGTCTCTTTCTCCCCAAATCCACCTGATCTTCTTCTAAAGAATAAAACACATATTTTATCAAGAATTAAACCATGCTTGATAGATTCATATTATACTTTCCAAAGTTTGTAATATTTTAAAGACAAACAATATTCCCATTTAATACGGCAACTATAACATATCTCACTTCATAGTCCAGACACATCTAATAAAATTTGGTGGAATGACATGACGTACAAGCTTGGCTTTGAAATGTAAAGAAATCATTGCATTATGAAATAAGATGAAAAAGGATGTCAGTTAATGTGGAACTCATGATTCCCAGAAATTAATCCCATAACAAAAGAGTCTGTAAAACATACAGCTGCTCATATAATTTTCGCCATCATAATAACCTAAGTGGGCTAGGAGTCATGAAGTCTGTTCATGCACTTTGTACACATTATTTCTGTCTACAAAATTGCACTTTCTGCTTAAGAGTTTTCTTCTACTGCCAGAGTTGCATAGGTATTTAGCATCTTGTAACTATGTCTGTATTTTAGATATGTATCTTATTTTCAAAGACTCACAAGAAGGCAAATGCGTCACGTAATTCTTCATGTTTCAGGAACGGTTCAACACTCCTGCTCTGCTACTTTGGGAACTCTCCTTTCTATGGCTAGAAAACATGGTTTAGTCATTATGCTTCTGAGCATATTTTGCATTTTCCCAATTTAAAATTTCTAATATTTTCCCATGATTTAATCAAACTCAACATAGCACTTAAACCTATCTATACCTGAATATCAGGAAAGTTAGTAGGCACTGGCTACTTTGTCAAGGGTAGATACATAATCAAGAGAAAGCAGAAATGGTTTATAAAATATTCAGGATTATGAACTCTGAGAACAGAAAATCTATCTGGAAATCTATCTTTCTACATTTTTTCCAGTGTAAATAACAAAGGTAGGTACTGGATGGCGCGGGATGATAAGCGAAACACTGTATGTTGGTGAGGAGCGGTACAGATGCCCTTAAGGAAGTTGACACTTCTGCTATGTGCTGGGATATACTTGGCTCTGGTCAAGACTACCCAGTGAAAAGATGGGGGAGTAACTGATGACGAGGTTGGCAATTGCAGTTTGAGCATGGCAGTGTAGGAAGTATGGTGATTTTTTTCTTTTGAAATAATACATGTGAATTTTAAGGAAAAAGTGTGGCTGTTTTCACTCTGTAATATTGTGCTTCAGAAAGGAAAGCAGTTTAGAATTAGGAATGTATGAGAACCCTTATCTCCTTTCTTTACTTTGACCTTCATTTTTCCCACTGTTCCTCAACTTTTTTGGCATAGTAAATGTCATCATCATTAGACTTTTATCCTTTCCATTTAGCATAAAAGAAAAGTAGTATTTCTGAAACTGTAATTAGGTATACATGTTAGGAATTTGACATTGATTCACAGTGAAAGGAATCTCTCTCTCTCTCTCTCTCTCTCTCTCTCTCTCTCTCTCTCTCTCTCTCTCTCTCTTCAGCATTGATTCTGTGGTGGCTAAGATAGGATTTCATATTTATTCTTCTGTGTATAGGACCTACAAATCATACACTTATCTTCCATTGCTGATGATATATCTGACCAACACTGGCATCCTGGTCGAATATGGGCTGCCATTGGTGAGACCATGAAGTTGTAGTGGTTTCTAAAGAAACATTATTTCTAGAAGCATCACATAAACTTTGAAATAAGGTCTGGGATAACATGTTGATGCCTTTTATTTTGGGAAAGAACGTAATATTGAGCATTCTTAGCTTCAAAGGTCATATTGACACATCAAAGGATAATTCCAAGACTGCAGTCATACAGGAGGCTCTGCTTAAACATAGTTTGGCAGAAAACAAAATAATAATGTTACTATTAATATTAACAAATTACCTATGTGCAAACACACATACATACACTTGGTAAATGCATAGCAAGCTATGAAGGAATGGCCACAAGGACAGGGTGTGACAGTAATCAGAATGTACTGTATACATGAATGAAATTGTCAAAGAACACATATAATTAATAAAAGTTTCATGAATTAGAGTTGTCAAAGAGCTATGAACGCTTCTGTTAGTCTCTCCGAAAGTAGGTACTTAACACATCTTAAGAACTATAAAGACTCCCTTGATATAAAAGTTGTAAATGGAGGAGATACTTGTACATGTCGTTGGTGAGGATAGCTCTACAGCTGTATACAGATAACTAAATAGGATGAAATTGAAGAGAAGACATAGTTGAAACAAGAGAATACTGTGGTGAGTAAAATATAGTGAAGATTAGATAGCTCAGAAGTCACTAAGCATGTTTTTATGATAAGGCCCAAACAATGAAATATAAATTACTTAGCAAGGGGAAAGCATGCTTGTATAATAAATATGTATAATCTTCATGAATACAGTCATGTATATATGCATGTATGAGTGTATAGCCTCATATCTGTTTCCATATGTAAGGAAAACAGTTCTCCCTACATTTCTGTGACTTCACAAAAAAGCTTTACATGTTATAGTGAAGTTCTCTCTCATTGAACTACAGTGCCATCACTAAAGGAATTATTTATTCATATAGAGAAAAAAATCAAAACCAGAACAGAGCAAAGCATTAATAATAAAAATATTTTTCATGAAGAAGTAGTGTCAGATTACCTAAAAGCGTATAGTATAAAAATGTTGCTAATAATTTAGGATTCTGTAAGATTATCAAAAACAGTGTGCTAGTACTATACTTCTTTCATTAAAGGACTAATTTGAAATTCCTATTGTTCCTGCGCCAAATGAGATGAACTGTGTAGAGACACAATGCTAAACAATAAATGTTATGGGAAATAAATTTCAATTATTTGGAGAATGTTTCCATAACTTTCTGAGGAATAAATGGAAACCCGTTTATCCTCAACTATATTTTACTCTGTATCCCATGTCTCTCCATGTAGGTTTTCCTATGCCGTACATACACAAGTCTTACATGAGGTATGTGGTATTGTATAGACAGCAGCACTTAAAAGATCATAAGTTTTGGGCTTAAACTTCCTGTTGAATGCAAACAAGAAAAGGAATTAGAAATGTTTGTTTACCAAAAGTTGCAAATAACCTTGTAAACATAGTTCAGCATGCTGTTTTTCCCTGAAGAAGTGACTGGAAAGCTCCTTTGAATTATTTATGCTAGCCATCTGTTCCTTGCTTTTCATTTCTTTCAGAACAGACAAATCTCATGGCCTTCAGACTTTAGATACTACTTCTTGCAGAAGAGCATCTGGTTTTTTATTTTAAAAAATCCTGTTTATACTAAATTGGAGAATTCCATTGTTATCCCCTGGGCTCTAGCAGAATTATTCTGTTTAAAAAGTATCTTTCTTAAAAACAGGTGCTTAAATGGCTTATCTAAGTCTACTGTTTTAACAATAGTACTCAGAATAAAGCATTTGACATTTATTCTGCCAAAACAAAATAATATGATCATGGGCATTAAGAATTCTTTTGCTCTGGAAATAATGTCTGTGTATCAACATACACCTTTCTGATTTGGCCAATTTAAACAATGAGAAATCTTTCTCATCCAAAGCATGTCAGTTGAAGTTAGAACTTTTCAACAGTTTCCTAATCATTCACTGTGTGATAAAATATTGCAATGCTGATAGTTTGGAACAATATAAATTTATTTTATCACAATTATTATAGTGAAAGATTCAAAAACAAGAAGTTTAAGAAAGAAAGAGTGAAGAAAAGGAAAAAGAACACTATTTTGCATTCTTTGCAGAATAATTGTTCTTTTTGCTTCCTGTTTGTGGTAGCTGTCTGCATTCTTATTATTTCACTTTTAATCTTTTTTTAAATTTTTGAACCAACAAGTGATATTTGAGCATTGCTCAGTCTGATTCCACCTATTTTTGTGCTACTCTTATTTTATCTATCTACAGAACATTTGTTGGGTTGAATTAGGATGTATTTGATTATTAAGATCCAGTGCTTTCTTTAAAAAAATATTGGAATAATTCTAACTCAAGACCCAGTTTTTCCACTCCTGGGTATACACCCAAAAGATGCTCCACCGTACAACAAGGACATTTGCTCAACTATGTTCATAGCAGCTTTATTTATAAAAGCCAGAATCTGGAAACAACCTAGATGTTTTTCAACCAAAGAGTGGATAAAGAAACTATGTTACATTTACACAGTGGAATACTACTCAGCTATTAAAAACAAGGAAATCTTGAAATACGGAGCTAAATGAAATATGGAGCTAAATGTGGAACTAGAAATGATCATCCTGAGTGAGGTAACCCAGACCCAGAAATATCCACAAGATATATACTCACTTATAGGCTTATATTAGCCAAGTAATAGAGGTTAACCACACTATATTACACAGACCTAAAGAAGCTAAATAACAAGGAAGACCCTAGGAAGAATGTTTAATTCTCATTCAGAAGGGCAAATAGAATAGACCCCAGAGGCAGTTGAAGATATCTAACAATAAAGGAGCCTACCATAGAAGTCCTCTGAAAGTCTCCATCTAGCATGAGATAGAAGCAGATGCTGAGACACACTGCCAAACTTTTGGTGGAACACAGGTAGTCGTATGGAAGAGTTGGGGAATAGAAGTATCTGGAGGGGAAAGGAGCTCCACAAGGAGACCAATGGAGCCAATCTGGTCAGAGAATGGAGAAGGCTGGGAAAGGGTGCTGCAGAGACTGATGCACCAACCAAGGATCATGCACGGCGAGGACCTAGAGCCTCTGCCCAGATGTGAAAGATAGGTAGCATAGTCTTCTTGTGGGTCCCATAATACGAGGAGTAAGGGCTACTTCTGACATGAACCTTGCTGCCCACTCATTGATTACTTCCTTCTGGTGAGTCATCCTTGCCTGGTCACACAGAAAGAGGTTATATGTAGTCCAGATGACACTTGATAAGCTGAGGTCATATGTTAGGGGAGGAGGGCTTCCCTTTTTGAGAATAATGGGAGAGAGGGAGAGGGTATGAGGGAAGGAGTATGGGATCGAGAGGGGGCTACATTCAGGATGTAAAGTGAACAAATTAAAAATTTTTTTAAATAATAAATAAAGATAAAATGGGAAAATAAAAATTAATGTACTGTGTGATCAAATATATAAGCCAAAACATAAAAGGAGTGATTGACAAGAATTCCCTAAAAAGTTGCTAAGCCTTCTAAGCACTGTATACATATTAGAAAAATGCCGAATAAAGAATAAGATGGAGAGTGGTTATATCTATAGAATATGTGATTGAAAATTGGTGTCCTTTTAAAATGACTGAGATATAGAAAGCTGTCCTTGATGATGACAATAACTAAATGTCATTGAGAAATACTAACTTGGGTTATAAAACAGATTAGAAGCTCACCTATTTTTATTTCAATTTGTCGGAGAGATTTAAGATTTCTAAGTTTTATCAGAGAAAATTGCTAAGTAAACTGATGACACATAATCAGATCATCCATGTAAAATATTAATGAGACTGAGAACACAAATACATTCTAGAATCATGCCAAGTGTTGTGGGGAAAATGTGTTTGCAAGGATAAGGATGAAGCTATTGCCTATTACAGGAGCAATTTCAGGCTCATTGTTTAATAAATGTGTATTTTTGAGATGTTTCTTGCTCAGATTTCTACAAATTTCAAAACAATAATATTGGTAAGTAACAGATATGGCTTTTTATAAGTATTGATAGCCCACATACATGAGAAAGTAAGAAATCTTGTAAATTGGTACAGTATTCCCTACCTGGTTTCTATATGAAACACAAAACTAAACTGAAAGGAATGACTTTCTGACATTTCCTCTTATCTCACCTAAATATTACTTTATAATTCCTCAAAATTAGTATTCTCATTTCAATAGGGCTTCCATTCGTTTCTCCTATCTTGATAGTTTTCTCCAAAGAACATGTTAAAGCATCTCATATTATCATAATTCAATCCACTAAAATTTTCTATGAACAGTAAAAGATATTATGCAATTAAAATAATTCAAACTAAAGCATGTTAATATTGACAGTATTTTTTCACCAGGATCCTCTATTTTTACTTCCTATATTAAAGATACATCAAGAGAGAAAGAATCTTTTGTTAGCAGAAAGTATATCACTGAATGAATCACAACCATAAAAAAATTAATTTAGACAAGATAAACCTACAAAAGGAAAAGGGTTCCTTGAGTTCTGAGGGCAAGGATTTGATGAGGACATCCCATTTAGGGCTTTAGGCATAATGTCTGCCTATTGGTCTCTATATTTGTTTCATCTTCTGCAGGAAAAAGCTTCTCTGATTATGGCTAAACCGGGCACGTATCAATAATGGCAGAATATAATTAGGAGTCGTGTTATGAGTACATTTTGCTTGTTAATTTACACAAGTAACATTTGGTTTTTCCCTAGGTACACATGATATTTAGCTTTTGGTTCTCGGTTGCCAAGGCAGTGATAGGAATGGTTTTTATCTAGGGGATTGGGTCTTAAGTCAAGTTGGTTATTGGATGTTTACACCCAAAACTTTGTGCCAAAATTTCCCTAGCATATATTGCAACCAGTGGGATGTAATCGTTTTTGTTTTATCTCATTATATGTCATTTTGTTATATTAAAAATGAATGAATGAATGAATGAATGAGTAGTCACTAGGGTTCAGGTTAACAACTGTGCTGTCATTTATATCTACTGGGGAATGAAAATAAGTTTTCTCCAAAGGAAAAGTAATAAGTATATCAAGCAGAAAAGAAGTAACCTCATCTCATACTCAAGAATATTTCACTAACATATATTAGATTACATTTGTGGGTATGTGTGTTTCTGTGTGTGTGTGTGTGTGTGTGTGTGTGTGTGTGTGTGTGTGTGTGTGTTTGTTTGTTTGTTTAGTTACCGTTTAGTGAGTTTTTTGTTTGTTTGGTTGGTTGATTTTTATTTTGTTTTGGTGGAGTATGCTTTTGGTTTTGGTATTGGACTTTGGTTGGAGTTGAAGGCATTTTGTTTTGTATTAGATTTTTGTTTGTTATATTTGAGAAATAACTTATTGGATAGGTAGGGAGGAGAAGAGTATCTTAAAGAACATGGAGAAGGGTAAGAGGATTATATATTTTTTATTTATCTATTATTTTAAAAATATATGTGTTATTTTAAAAAATAATCTTATGTAATAAAATATAAAAATAGAGAAAACCAAATAGTACACACACAGAGAGAGAGAGAGACAGAGACAGAGACAGAGACTGAGACAGAGACAGAGACAGAGAGAGAGACTGAGATGGAGAGGTGGTGCAATGGAGTATTTTGAATGGAAAAGAGGAAGAGAGAATAATATAGTTGTATTATTACTTCAAAGATGAAAATGAATGCTTATAAAATAGTGAGTAGTAAAGAAACAGGGACTCTTAAGAGATCAATACGTAAAGGGTAAATAGTTCAATAAAAATAATTTTGTAATGAAAATACAAGCTTTAATAATTTTATTTCTGAATTCTTCCAAAGATTCAAAGTAAAAATAATATAAATTCTTGCCAAGTAGTGGTTGCTCAAGCGCTTTTTTAAAGGCGACACATCCAGGTCTCTGAGTTTAAGATCAACCTGGTCTACAGAGTGAGTCCCAGGACAACCAGAGCTACATAGAGAAACTCTGTCTCAAAAAACCTAAAATGATAGAGAGATACATAGATAGATAAATAGATAGATAGATAGATAGATAGATAGATTATAGATAGAAGAATACATACATTAATGAATAAATAATGAATTCTCAAACATTAAAAACATATTTAAGAAGTTGGGATAATTCCAAATCATTTTTTTGGCAGTTAAATTTATCCTGATCCCAAATTTAGACAAAGACAGCAGAAATACAGAAAGAGAAGAACGTTATTAGCCAATACCCAGTATGCACACAAGGGATATATATACAGAAGTCCTCAGCAAGTCTTCACAACCTGAACTTAAGAAAATGATGCAAAGGAATTTTACCATGATCAGTTACAAAGTTTTTGCAACATATTTAAATAAATAAACAAGCACACCACTTTAACAGCTCAGCATATTAAAATAATAGATTAATAGGCACCAGAAAGTATTTGACAAGATTGAGCATCCCTTTACTATAAGAATTTCTCAAGAAAGAAAATCACACAGTAAGAGAATAAAGGCTGAAACTTAAAACCTACAGCAGATGTGCTACTAAATAGTGAAAACTTGGAAGTCTTTCTCAGGTCTGGAGCAAGGCCAGGCAGGGAAGTTTTGACTCTTCTCTTCACCATGGGGCTGGCAATCCCAGCCAAAGAAACTAAACAGAAGAGACATATAAATCACCCAAATTGGAATGGAAAATAAAGTTAAGTTGACCTTGATTGCAGATAAGAAGATCTTAGGGAGTGAAAATCTGGAAGGCTTCACTAGAGTCTCAGAAATCAATGCATTCAATAAAATTGCAAGATTAAATATCAACATATAAATTTCAGTAATGATTTTCAACATAGACAAAAACTCTGCCCAAAATTCATAGGAGTTTTTTTAGAATTATTTTAAATAAAATAAACAGGAATCTTTTTCCTATAAGAAACATAATTGTTCTATTTTTAATTATGAACATATACAAACTCAATAAAATAGTTGATTTCGTAGCTGTGTTTCCACATCAGCAAATAGTGTAGCATGAAGGTTCCTACCCTCTGTCCATCCTTTCTCTCTGTTCTCAAACAAAATTCTTCCTAGCTTCTAATAGTTTCTTCTTCTCTTGCAGGCTATGTTATTTATACTTTAACTTTTCACATATGAGAGAAAACGCAATGTGTGCTCTTATGTATCAGACTTTACATTGTCTTCTAGTTTCATTAATTTTCCTGAAAATGACAGAATTCTATTCAGCCTATTGTTGAATAATCCTCCATTTTACATAAGTGTCATGTTTCTTTTCTTTTTTCTACTTTGAGTATTATAAATAATTTCAATAAACACAGATATGCAAATACCGCTTTCAAATACAGATATTTCTACAAGATATATATATCCCAAGAGTAATATAACAAAATTTTCAATTTAGCACCTTTTAGCTTTTGGAAATGAACTTCAATGTCTTTTTCTTAAATTTTTGATATTATCTTGTGTGGGTTTTTTTTTTTTTACCCTTATGTGGGACTATGCATCATATGCATGCCAGAAGAGGGCTTCGAATACCCTGCAGTAAGATGAAGTTGTAAATTGCTGTGTGGGGGCAGGTAATCAAACTCAAGTCTCCAGTGGCCTTGAAGAACAGTCACCAATTGTAATCACTGAGCCATCTCTACAGCTCCATGTGGTTCTCTACAAGAACTTACTAAATAGCATTTTCCATGCATAATGTTTATGGGTTTTTCACATCAGTTTAGGTATTTATTTGTTGGTAGTGCATTTATAGATTTGTAGTCTAGTTTGCTTATATTATATTCAATGCTGCTTTTTTGTTGATAGTTTTTGTTTTTGTTTTGTAAGTTAGTCACTGGTCACTTTTGTACTTGCCTTTCCTATGCCATGGAGAAAGTTTTACTTTGTATTTATTGTTGTAAAGCTATTTCAGCATTTTCTTTGCATATTTTTGATAGAATTTCCAATGGGGCCATTGTTTATCATAATTATTACAATTACATAGGGTGGCAAGCCACCTGCTCAACAGTATTAAAAGCTTTCTGTCACAAACAAGAGATCCTAAGTAAGCAAAAGCATAAAAGATGAGTTCAGAAGCTAATACAAGCCAGTTTTGATAACTTTATTTATTTATATTTTGTCAAGCAGCAAGGATATAAATGTTGCTAGGAGCTCCAACTTATCCTTTTACAGATAAAATTATAACTAAATAAAACACTCAGTCGGTATGCTAATAAGGAAAACTAGAAGAGTTGGTAAGGTGAACAATTTAAATAGAAAAATAAACCAGGTGAAATTAGATCATATCATGAAACTCAGAGAATGCAAAAATGTTCACTTTTCATCTCAGTACAGATCTATGAGTGCAGAATAAACATTGTTCAGATGTAACAGAAATTTGCTAAAGTTGGCAAAGTCATATGTTTAAAGCTTAGATAGTTGAAGATATTCAAAAGTGGGTAGACACAAATAAAAAACCCACAGGAAGATACATCCCAATCCAACATGGAAGCAGAAGTTTATGGAAAGAAATTCATATGGTCACTCATACATCATAGAGAAGAGAAATAAATGACAGTTTTTTCTGATAGTAATGATAAAGACATTTTTCTAGTTTCAATAACAAGTAAAACTATTTTTTCACAAACCAAGAAATTTAAAGACATTTTATGGTAAGAGGGAAAAACTACAGAATATATGAGAATGTGCAACTTATTTCCTTTTTTACTTGAGTTTTTAAAAATGTTTCAAATAGAGTAAACATTTTTAAAAGACTCTGAAATATTAGTTGATATTTAAAGAAAATATTTTATTATATTTAGTTATAACTGAATCATAGTGATAGCTCTCAGAGGGACCTAACTACTTAATATGCCAAAAGTTACAATCTAAATATTAACATACTTTACATTTCATATAATATAATGACTAGAGACCACTTCAAGCAAAATTCATATGAACTTCTAAAAGCTTCAAATAAATCAAAATATTCTAGAAAACTTCATGTACAGAAAGGTAGAAAATATGAAATGACAAAGTGAAAATGAATAAAAAAATTAAAGCAGGTGACAGACACACACATATATCCACTTAGGTGAATTAATACATTTTCTTTATATTTAAAAATTTTTAAATGACCCAAAACATTTCACTTGAGGATTTCTAATTAAATGTGGTATTATTGCCATGGAATTCTATTCATCAATAACAAGAATTATCTTTATCATGGATCCACAGAATCTGAATAATGCTCTAGGGCATCATGTTACAGAAAAGGGAGTCAGTCTATAATATCATAATTTTTGTCTTTATTATGTGATATTTTCAACATAATACAGACAAAATAAATAATGTTTTTACAGAAATTTCCAAAGTAGGAATTGCTGCTTATATTATCTACATGTCTGGCATATGAAATAGTCTTCTAATTTGATATTAATGATTATGTTCTTATGTACTCCTAATAGAATACTAGATATATATGTATGTAGTCAAATATATATATATGTATATATGTATGGATGTAAACCTACAGTAACTTCATCACTTGTGTTTTGTATTCTGCTGAAATCTAGGATGAAAATTAGGCAACTTCCTTGTACTGAATATGCACAAAATATCATGCTCTTTTCAATTTATATTTAGTTATTTTTCTCACTTTTATTAACCCTTTGAGAAATGTGTAAAATGTTTTTTTTTATCACATTCACCTTCCTTTCTTTTCCACCCAAATTTGGAACCTCCAATTAAGTTGTTATCATCATCGTCATCATCATCATCATCGTCCTCATCATCATTACAATTTGTGCTGCTCATTTGCTCTTAGAGACATTGCTGCCCATAAAACCATAGCTTTTTCAAGATGTAATTATTTTAATATCTAATGTGAAACAAAGCCTTAGCATTGAAGAACTAGGAGTTATAGAAAGTGTACTCAGTATTTATTAATACCTGGATGTTTTAATTTCTAAAGTATTTGAAAAATAGCTAGAGCTAGAGTTCTTGCTATTGGGAAAAGCTAAATATGTCAGATTTATTTACTCATTTCATAAATTATTCAAAATTAATTTATTATTTGTGAGAATATATAATTTTCTGAAAGGTATTGGGTTTACTGTATAAAACACTTGGTCTACAAATCATTTCTGTGCCATAGGGATAAGGTCTTCAGCAGTTTATTATGAGAACATCTTGTTTCAATGTCAAAGAACAGTAAAACTTAAACCACAAAAAATGTTAAATGTGTATGGCTGACATTAAATGTCTTGCTTAACTCTGAAGTAAGAGGAGACTATCTGTAGCTATGAACATTTCAATCAAGGAGACTTGTGGTGGTAACTGCTTTCTGGGGATACTATAGACCAAGGACATACATTTAGGATTCAGAGTATATTTTCTCGGGTGAACCAGTTCAGTCAGAATGGGTGACCACTGCCATTCTCCCTTATATAAGCTGAACCAATTGTTTCTGTGGCTGTACAATTGGGTATAGGTTATCACTGGGAAAAACATGGCAATATTTGTTCTTACATTACTTCCTGTGTGAGCTCTACAAGAACAAGGTAAATGAGGGAAGTCACATCATTTATTTTAGGCCCACTTCATGACCAGCAGGAACAGTGTGCTCATAATGAATGGGACTACTAGAAACATCACATACAACATACACAGTGCACGACCATAACTCTCTGATAGCAAAATGCCTTTCTAGAGGACATATGGCTTCTTGGTGACACTGCAGAAATTTGCGTTTAAGTGCTCTTACTCTAGAGTGTAATAGGGAAGGGGATAAATTAAGGTCACAGTTGATATTAAAGTATTCTGACTCAGTAATATTAAATATATTTTCCTCTAAGGGTAGTTTTAAATGCAAATAAAAATGTATCTGTTTTCATCTTAGAGTTTTCTAGGAGAAATTTAAATTAGATTAATGAAAATTGAGGCTTATTTTTAATGATCTGGAATAAGGATACAATAGAGTAATATATGCTGCTTTTCTCACAGATAGGAACAAGGTTGACAAAAAAGAGACTTGGGCTGCTGTAGATATTGAAAGAGACCTGGGGATATCGCATTTAAGAATACAAACAGTCTCTGGGGTTTCCCAATATAATTATGTTTTCTTCATTATTTTTTAAGGATGTTAATTGCCTGCTAGCAGTTAATCTCCCATGTGACTGTCAAGAAATGTAATCAATAGTAAGAGCAGAGGGAGCAAGCTGTTGTGATTTCTGTGACCAATATCCTTTTCTCATCCCTGGCAAGGTGTTTCTGTTTTAATAAAATGAACAGGTGCATATGTAGGAGGTTTCTCTAGAAAGCCACAAGCTAAATCAGTACATCTGATGGGTCTCAAATTAAAATGTGGCCAATCAGAACCTTGAAATATAATTGCCTCATTTTCAAACTTAAATACATTATAGGCCTCCTGCTAGTACTGCACCTGGCAAATCTACTTATTAAAGTTGTGTAGAGAAGTATTTGCTGAGACATTTTGAATATTATGCTGACATTGTAATAAAAGAAAGAAGGGAGGAGGCATGATCTAATTTCACTGACGTCTGCTCCGATTAATATAGACCATTACTCCTGCAGGGCAGATAATCGAATCTCATTCATGGAACTATTTCAGATAATTTTTTACAAAGTAAAACCCATTGCATATAAATCTATCACCACAGTGATAGTTATTTAGTTTTTCTAAATATATTCATTACTCAGTTATTGTTTTAGATTATAGTTTGACTCACCCAGTGTGTTTAGTATTCCATGCATGTGCTTTTATATCTCTCTGGAGTTATCTCAAACATATGTAAAGAATGGGTAGAACCCAATGGAAGGTAAGACTCAAATTCTGCCACCATACTGCCAAAAATATTACATTTGCCTATTTTTATAGGCAAACAAAGAAGACCTAGGGACAGGATTCACATTTTTGTCATTGTTATTTTAAGAAAAACTGTTATTTTTGTTATCACTTTTAATTATTATGAATAATAATATTAGCATTGGAATACTGGTATAAGGTTTGTGCATATAAAACCAATTATACTGGATAAGTATCTTTAAACTTTAAATGGTTATAATGCAGAGAATACCAACAACATGCAGTAACATTCATAAAAAATATGACTAAGTATTGAATGAGAGGAACATCACAAATCAAATTACAGTAAACACTTTGAGTCATATTTTATTTCAAAGTATGATTGCACATGCATGTGATGCCACAATGATTCATTCATAGTATTGAATGCTATGTGCAAAACAATTTTTGAATGTATTGAATAGGGTGTGTAATACTTGAGCTTTTAGCAACATTATTGAATATCTATATTATTAACGTTCAAAATTGTCTAAAATTATTTCATGATCTGTCTGGAAAATTATGTTTCCAAAATAAATTGAGGAAAAATAGGCAAATTTAGTAAATAAATTACAAATTGTTATTCAGTTTTCACAACATTTATAGTCACAGTGTTTTAAATATTGACCTCTTTCATTTTACCATTATAACGTCATTTTTTACAGTTATATTTGTTAACCATGTCATTACAATTATATACTAAAGGGAAATTAATTTTTATTAATATAAATGTTAGACATTAGATCCCCAAAATAACTAATTGCTTGTATTGAATTGCCTCTGTGGTTAGCATTACTACATAACCCTCTTTTCTGCCTAGTAGAGGAATTGAATACTTGGAGTGGTCTACTTAGATGACAAATGACACCGATTTTGTCCTAGTCATCAGTCAGTGTTGTAGTGGGGATAGCAGTCAACTCAAATTACCTTTTCTTAATGCTGCCATCTGCAATTATTTGCATGGAGGGACAAGTGTCATATGTAATTTCAACATTACTGGAAGCTTAAAATGAAAAGTGTTTGTGTTTTTTGTGTCCAAGTGTTGTTGACTAATGGCTGGATTTGACCAGGTATTTAACTAGCATATACATCCCCTTGAGGACAGATTTGTGTTATAGAGCCCAAGCATTAGAAATTAAACAATGAGAAAACAGATCACATGTATTTAAAGATACACACACACACACAAGCACACACATACACACACACAAAGAAGGTTATTGTATACTTGCTGTAAAATCTTGCCATATTTGAGATAGTCCATGACTTCTTAGCATAACAAGATGGAAAATCAAGAAAGAAAACAAGCATATAAGGCCTAAGAACCATCCCCAGGGATCGATGAGTGAAGTTCCCCGCAATGGACAATAAATAAATGAAAAACCTCATAGGGGAGGGGAGTAAGGGGAAAATGGGAGGGAGGGAAGAATGGAAGAATACAAGGGATGGGATAACGATTGAGATGTAACAAGAATAAATTAATAAAAAAAGCCAATAAATAAATAAATGTTTACATTAAAAAGAATAGAAAGACCTCAAGAATGGTGAAATGGGGTTTAGCTGAGAGTCACCCTCTAATTCTACAACAAATAGCCCTCACTGCTTCTTTCAAAAGGAGTAGAGGATGCCAGTGATGTCTCTGTGTCTTGCGTTCCTGACCTTCACTGTTTCTATCGTTTATGGTGGCTACTATGATCCTCTTACTTCATTGGTGCTGAATATGTAATAAACATAACTCGATCTCTCAGTTTCCTGAATATATACAATACAGAAGCCAAAGTACATTCACAGACTCCTGGGTTGTTGTCCTGCCCCGGTATACCTGATAATGGTATATATGTGAGAAAAAGAGAGGAATGTGATTATCTATGGCAAGCAATCTGAGGGCAAAGCAGGAATGGTCACCATTCCTTCAGTTTTCCCCTTTATTTTCCCTGCTCTTCATACAATTTGATTACACCGTAACTGGTACTTATTTATTTAAGGGTATTGCTTATGGGCCAAAGAAGGAAAACAAAAGATGAAGACCTATTCTTCACTGCTCTCCATTGGGTCCAGGTGCTTAGTCTCATAGTCTTTGGGATCATATCTGAGAACCCTGAGATATCACCATTGATCTTCAGTTCTGAAAAGAACCAAACACACATTGTTGTCTGAGCAACTTAAGGTTTAGAGGGTAACTTACAATGGTAGTCAAATAGAAACTTTCCCGAAACTTCTAAGACATGAAATAGGTACAAGATCTCTGATGAGCAACAGTCGGGCACTAGTGAACAGAGCTAATGTGACACACAGAGGACCGGACAGATTTGCCTGCTAGCTTCTTCTTGCTCCATGAGAAATAAGAATTTTAGAGTGGTTTTCTAATTTTTTTTTTTAAGTTTTTAAACACTACATTTTCCTAGTGGTCATGTGCGTTTAATTACCGGTAATCAGCCTAAGCAGGTCCTTTTTATGTATTAGGGAATATATTTCAGCTGAGAAAATGAGAACATTGTTTCCAGAGGGAACAAAGCTGGTGGTCCATCATGAAAAAAGATGGATGTTAAAAAATACAAGAAAGGAGAAAACTAATATAACTTTTAATTAAAAACCTTAAAAATTGTAACTTGTAAAACTCAAAAGTTTTAACTTTTTTTTTTTTTTTTTTAAGCAGTGACTTCCCTCTTGCTGTTTATGCAGTCAAACCGCATGTCTGGTTAAGAACTAATTTTTCCAGAAATTAAAAAAAAAATTCTTTACAGTCGAGAGTTCAGTTTTTTTTAATGAGACCCAAGATATATTGTGAAGTAAAAAATCCCATGGAACATAAAAGGGAATGTATTTTCATTTTATTTCTCTATGTTTTGTGGTAACATATAAAAGATGGCTAGAGTTTTTAAAGTACTCTATCTCTGGTAAATCATTATTACAAAGCTTGCACAATAGTGAGGCATCATTTTATTGAACATTTACTTGGGAGTTTGAGATATTAGGGCTATTATAGATCAATCCCTCTGATAACAATTTTCCTAGCATTGCAATTTGCCATTTCGATTTAATATTGCCAGTAGTCTTAGACCTGCTATTACATTTATGGCTTAGATTACTTTTGAAAATATTGCTGGGAGAAAGAAGTAATATTGCTGTGATTTTAACATTAGATCACTTTTCTTATGCACAATGCCAGGACTCCACAAAAGCATCAGGTTCTCAGGCCATATGGTATCAGTTATATCTTTATAACCAGCTCTCAGGGTGCTGCACTAAGAATAGAAATAGTGATTCTGAGAGTTGTGGTCAGAGTAGTTCAATGCTGTAGAAGGTAGCATAAATATGATACCACACTTTGAAAATCTAGAGGTTATTTCAGTGGAAACAAATAACAAATAATTGTTGGAGTTTTGCTTCACAAACTCATGAAATTCCAGGATAATTAATAATACAAAACGGGTATGCTATAAAAAAAGAATGCAAAATCAGTTAAATACTATCTTACATACAATTCTCACTTTTATTATTATGTCTAAAAGATGTGAAAAAATGAATAAGTTTTTAAATAACTAGAGAACCAATATCACAGACTTTCTTTAAAAAATGAAGTATGGAATTAGGTCAATTTGTTCCCATCACATTTAATTTTTTTTTTGATAAAATGTGTTTCATATGTTAAACACAAGGACTATCATTCATTGCTTCATACATCAGCTTAGATTTTTATACTGATATATAAATATATAATATAAATGTAAAATTGATATAAATTAATATACACATGTTTATATTTACTGAGAATTATTGCTATTCTTTGTTCCAAGGCCTCTCACCACTTCTCCTTAAATTTTTTTTTCACACAGAACCCTTTTGTAGAGAGTGAATATTACCAGTATCAACTACGATACTGAAGAAAATAATTCACTTCAGATGCTGAGTTTCCTTACCTATAGCAGAACTAAGAATTAACTTCATTTGCATAGAATGACAAAAGAAATAAGATGTAATTTACAATAACATTTACAAATATGTTATCATCAGGTTATTCTTTAGAGCAGTTCTCAAGGTATAGTCACTGGAAACCTGGTGGCACCAGAAATACTTGCTGTATAAGGCCTCTTTGCTGAAGCCTCTACAATGTGAAGGAATTAAAGACATTAATCTTCATATCTATTTCAAAAATGCAGTAGAAATCTCTAAACAAACTTAATACAGAAGAAAACAGCCATTATGTACTTCTCTTAAGTCATATATTAAGATGGTTTGTCAGAAAATAAAATAATGTTGAGACAATTTTGGGTTTATGAAATACAATTACTTTCCTTAAAAGGTTTATATGTGGAAGGTCTGGGATTTTATTTTACATCCATAATAAACAGATCCTGAATTTGATATAGTAATTTGCTGTTAATATAAAAATCTTAATATTCTCTCTCTGTAGCATAGAATCAATCAGCCAATCACTGTCCTCCTTACTTCCCAACATCCCATCTATCTCCTTAGTTTCCTGAGACAAATCAGTCTGTTCAAATTTTTTAAAGTGTCTTTTAAATCTTCATGAATGAAATTACATATTTGCCTATGTGTGGGTTTAGTAATTATACTTTTATAATGTAGGTCCACCATATATGTTGTTCTTCAGTCCCATGCAAATTTTACAAAATCACTGAATTTGCTTCTTTTTTGTTATTATCATTCTACTGGATATATGCATCCTGATATACATACAAACAAACATACATACACATAATCACAGATGTAAAATTTGAAAAAGATATGATAAAACAATGAAAATTAACCCTGATACCAGGAAGAAGTTGTCCACACTTCCCCTTTGATCTGTTGTGATATGTTGTATAAAATACATCTGACTATGTCAGCCTTTCTCCATTTTATATTCCTTGCCAAGTATTCTAAGGTCTAGAGATATTAATGACATTTTTCCCTTTTAATTCTTTTTTAAATCTGACTACCTAAAATGAGAGAGTAAGCCTATGCCCACTAATTCACGAAAAACCAACCAAAACAAACAAAAGACCTAAGAGACTGACGACATAAGATATGTGTCACTAAGCTGCACATCAATCTCTTCCAATTTGTTTGCATGTCTCTTTTTGTTGTTTTATTATTTCAGTAGCAGTGACAAGGAGTAGAGCCTCTAGATTGCCATGAGATTTAACTGATGACACCATATACTTAAGTTTTTTTTTTCTTTCAAATACAGATCTTTGTAATTGAGCTCCTTCAACAAGCTAAGATTTTGTTTTTCTTCGTCATCTTTTTTCTTTTTCTTTCTTTTCTTTCTTTCTTTCTTTCTTTCTTTTTTTTTTTTTTTTGAACCTTAAGGTTGTTTTATCATTTATAAGTAATACTTTATAGTCTCACTAGCACGTAAAAGGTTTCACATCTTTAAATGTCCTTGCTAACATTTGGGCCTCATGTCTATTAGACATAGCCTTTCATCAAGGTACTGATGTGTGATAATATCTAAGTAGGGTCATACCTTTTGATTACACTAATAATTGGTGTTACTAAAATTATTTTTTCATATTTAGTGGATTATTTGTGTGATTTTTATTTCATAAATGTGGAAAAGTATTGCCATTTTTATGTGGGGTTATTTATTTCTAAGCCTTGATATTTTTACTTCTTTATATATTCCAAAAATACATTTCTTACCAGAGAAAGTTTCCAAATATGTTCATGAATCTAGTTGGCAATCTCTTTACTCTATTAATTCTTTTTTTTTTTTTTCATGGCTATGAAGTAGCTTTTAAAAAATGTTATATGGCCTCGAATATTTAGTTTGGGATTTATTTCTAGGTGTTGGAAAACTTTTGTAGAAAAAAAGAAAAAGAAAAAAGCCATTGCTCTTTCCATTATCTTACTGAGTTTTCACTAAGCTTTCTTCCATCTGTTTCACATTTCAGGTTATACACTTAAGTCTTTAATCCATTTTGAGTTGATTTTTATCTCTGGGAAAAGATAAGATTCTACTTCTACTTAGTGTGAAAAGCCAATTTCTTCCAGCACTGAGTACTGTTTTTTTCCCCACATGTATATTCTCTACAATTGAAAAACATAGGCCATAGGTGAATGGTTAACTTTTAGGGTTCCTGTGCTGTTCTCGGACTTTCTGTGCCTGTTTATAACAACACTGTGTTGTGTTGAGTGTTAGTGCTCTCTAGGACACTTTGAAGGCAATGTACTAACTGCTCTTTCACCTCGTAACTGTTTTGTCTTTTCCTGATTTGGGAAGTTTGAGTTGGAAAAGGTTGTGAGGAGCTAGGAAAGTGAATGAAAGGTAATTGAAAGAAAGAAAATGGAGGAATGTCTACATCACCTATCTATAGGACTCTTCTTAGTTGGTGGGGAGGTGTATGAACTGTGTTGCATGCTGCTGCTTCTGTTCAGAGTGTTTTTCTCTGAAGTCTACTCTGCAGTTTTAGAAGGATCGTGCCTTACTGTCACAATGTTCATTGACATGAGATTTATGAACGTGATGGCTTCCATTTAATGCCATGGTTTGTTTGTTTGTATATAATTTATGTATTAAAGTTGCATCCTGATCGTATCCCTTCCATCCTCTCCTCGCTGACCCTCCCTCCCTTCACTCTTCCTCCAATGCTCTTACCCTTTTCTTCATAAAAAGTTGAGCCTACCATCACCAACACCAACTCAACTCAACACATCAAATGCTGAGCTCATCCTAATTCTCTGATGCCAGACAAGTCAGGCCAGATAGAGGAAACTGATCAAAAGCAGGCAAAAGAGTCTGTGTCATAGACAGCTCTCTATCGACTTACTAGGGAACCCACATGAAGATCCAACTCCCCATTAGTTTCATATGTGTAAGAGGCCTAAATCCCGTCTGTGTATGGTTCCATATTCAATGTGATTTTTTTTCTGTTTTGATTTTCTTCTTTTCAAAAGCCTCAATCCAAAGAAGATTCACAGAAAGAATTTCCAGCTTTAGTCAGGGGATAATGGTGCCATGTTATTTTCTAATAAGCAACTTTTAAAAACTGCCAATAGTGTATGTAAAAATCACAATACAGCTTCTGTGTTGTTTTGGTCTGGAATAAATAGGCTAAGTATAACCAGAAACATGACAAGTTTCTGACAAAACTTTAAAAACTGTGAAGAATGCCCTAGAGGAATATGACACAGTGTAATGTACTTGTCTGAATACAAATATAGAAAGCTTTCAGCAATTGGAGAAAAAAACAATATCACCTGTAATCATGGAACCCTATTAACATAAAACATAAACACTCCATGGAAAAGTTACTATATACAGGATTTTCAGTTCCTTTTTGTCACTGTTATCACCAAGTCTGTCCTGTTAGAAATGCCATCATCTTGGCTTTCTCCTCTGACAGGTGTTTGTCCTGCTGCAAACTTCCCAGGAGAAAGGTCAAAGACAGCAAACTCTAGTTTCTTGTTCTCTATTCTTCCTAGTTTTGTGTTAGGACTGGAATCTGGCTGGTGTGGAAACATTCCCTCCTAATCATAGTTCTACCTGTGCCAGGTTTTGCTTTGTTCCTTCTCTGAGTTTTACTGTTTGAAAAATAATTCTAAATTTATTATAAAAGACCTTTAATGTTCTAAAAGTGTTTTTAAAAATATAATGTAATGATCAATTACATAGACATTTCCATTTTATTACTTTTAATTTGTACACGTTACATCCTGATTAAAGTCCCCTCTCTCCTAGCCTCCCCAGCCAACACTCCTGTTCTTATCTTCCCTCCTGCCCTTCCATAATCCTCAGAAAGGGGGAGCCCCCCTAGCCTAACACCTAACCTGAGCCTATCAAGTCTCATCTGGACTTCCTGCGTGCTCTTCCTATGTCGCCATGCAATGCTGCTCCACCAGGGGGAAGTGATTAACAAGTGGGCACAAGAGTCCATGTCAAAAATAGTCCCTACTCCCCATATTATGGGACCCACAAGGAGACTGTATTACTGCATCTGAACAGAGGGCCTAGGTTCCTTGGTTGCTGAATTAGTCTTTACAGCACCCACATTTTCCAGCTGGATTTGTAGGCTCCATTGGTCTACTTGTGTTGTTCCTGTCCCCTCTAAGGTCTTTCTTTCCCCCAGTTCTTTGGTAAGACTCCCTGTGCTCCACCAGGGAGTTTGTATGTGAGTCTCAGCATCTGCTTCCATCCACTGCTGGGTGGAGTCTTTCAGAGGACCTCTATGAAGGCTCCTGTCCTGTTCCTTCTCTTCAACTGCTTTTGGTGTCTATTTTCCTTGCCCTTCTGAATGAGAATTAAGCATTTCTTTACCTATGAGAGTCTTTAATATGCTTTAAATATCATTAGATTGATTTATCTTGTGACTATAAAATAATACATTTTATGCTTGTATTAATTATTAATATTGTTGATTTAATTTATAGTAATCTAAACATCTTCTTTGGAAGTATTCCCTAATGTTTATTTGTAAGTCACCATTATATTTAAAATTGTATGATTTTAATGTATGCATATTATCCTTGACATGGCAGCATATATAACACTTGGAGTATAAAGGAAAGTTTTGATGTTACACAAAATTACTAAGTGAAAGCTAAAGTGTATATGTACAACATCTCATGCAGACCCAGGTAGTCCCTGTGATTGCTGCTTCAGTCTCTGTGAGGTTATATGAGCTTTGCCCAGTATTTTAGAGGCTCTTGTTTTTATTGGTGTCCTCTGTCCCCTCTTCTTTCCCCCACTAATTCTGCCTTCTCTTTAATGGGATTCCCTGATCTCTAGGATGATTGATTTGATGGGGGCATCATGCTTAAAGCTGTGAGCTCCAAAGTCTCTCTCTGCATAATGTCTGGCTGTTGGTCTTTCTGTTTATTTCTATCTGCTGCCGGAGGAAACTTTTCTGATGATGGCTGAATAATGTTCTTATCTATGACAATAGCATATCTTTTGGAACCATTTCATTGTTATTTTTTCTTTTCTCACTTCTTTCTTTCCTTTTCCTTTTCTTTCTTTCTTTCTTTCTTTCTTTCTTTCTTTCTTTCTTTCTTTCTTTCTTTCTTTCTTTCACCAGTAATATTTGGTTTTACCTTAAGTCTCTGTCATATCTAGTATCTGATTTTTTTTTTGGTCAGGTTTGGTTTAATTTATTTCCTGAGCCTTAGGTCAATCAGATATTTGTTGGCTACTGCCACAGTGAGTATTGCTTGTTATAATACTTAAAGACTATGGAGTAAGCTCCCTCCCTCTCTCTCTCTCTCTCTCTCTCTCTCTCTCTCTCTCTCTCTCTCTCTCTTTCTCCTTCTTTCTCTCCTAATGGAATACATAGTTCTGGTTTCCTGTTTGTTCTTACTACATGTTTTACAAATGTTTAGATATCAGGGAAAGTTTGAATTGCTCACTTACTCAGTTCTTTTTCCTTAGATATTGATAAGGAGATATGACATTTAGAGAAATTGACACACTATCACTAAATCCTGTAATCCCTGCTATTCACTGGCTATGATGGCACACACAGGGTAGAATTAGGAGACGTAAGTGCCCAGAGGAGGCATTATACTTTATACTTTATACTTTAATTTCCTAGTGTGGCCTTTGATTCATACTTATATATAGTCACTAGTCACGTCACTGTAGCATATGTTGATTAATTCTTTATCACCATGAAATCTGTACATGTTCTTTCATCACCTTAAATGTTTTAGCCTTTTCTTTTATATAACTTCAAATATTTCCTTTTGTGTTGGTTTTAGGTAGAACCTGTATCCCTTTTTCACATAATACTATAGTTTGGAACTTTCATACACAGTACTATGGATTTATTTATTCTGTGTGTCACTGATATTATATTATATATCATAAATTTAAAAATCTTCTTGCAAACTAATCTGGCATATTTTTAAACTTGCTTTCCACCATTTGCTCATTTCTTCATTTATCAGTTGGTTGAGTCATAAAAAATATATAATTCATATAGTAATAATAATAATAATAATGTATTTCATTAGAAATTGAGTAAGTTAAATGAAAAATGAAACACTGCCTTTACTCCATCTGTAATATACAATAAAGTCATCATCTTCTCCCTCCTCCTTTCCCTTTTCCTCTCCCTCTTCCTCTCCTTCCCCCTCTCTATTTCCTTCTCCTCCTCCTCCTTCTTCTTCTCTTCCTCTTCCTCTCTTTCTTCTTTTATATTTCCTTGGGCTGATTGTTTTTCTTTCAGAGTCAACAATGTACATAAAACTGTAATTGACATCAGTCTCTCATTGCATCTGAAGAACAGCCTTTCTTCCAACATGGTTATTATATTCTAGAAGATAAAAATTGCGGAAAATCCACTAAAAAGTACTCTATAAATGTGAAAGATATAATTTAATATCTTCGTCAACTCCTGGAGTATTTCTGATTGTTAAGCAGGAACTTTTTCCTTACAGACAAGCTTTGTTCCAGGCTTTAGTTATTTTACAAGTATCAGTTTGCACAGTTTCAGAAACTTGATATAACACACATTTTATGAGAAAAATAAAGGTGATATTATCATCCATCTCCTAACTTCTGAAGGTTTTATGCAAGATAACCTTTATGTATTTCTTAGAGCAGCATAAGAGGAATAACAGTAAATAAACTATTAATAGAAAATGTACATTTTAATTGGGTTGTTTTGTTTGTGTTTAACGTTTTGAGTTTGTTTTATAATTTTGGATATTAGATCTTTGTCTGATATAGGGTTGTTGAAGATCTTTTTCCAGTCTGTAGAATGTTGGTTCATTCAATTGATAGTGCCCTTGGCCTTAAGAACTTTTTCAGTTTCAAAATTTCCCACTTATTAATTGTTGATCTTAGAAGCAGACTTGTTCATGTTCTGTTCAAGAAGTTGTCTCCTGTGACAATGAAGTCAAGGTATTTTCCCACTTTCTCATCTAATTGATTTGGTATATCTGGTGTTATGTGCAAGTCTTTGATCCACTTGGACTTGAGTTTTTTGCAGGATGATAAATATGCATCTATTTGCATTTTTCTACATGTAGAGATCCAGTTACCTACGACTATTTGTTGAAGATGTTGTCTTTTATTCCATTGTATGGTATTAGCTCCATTGTCAAAAATCAAGAGTCCATTGGTATGTAAGTTTATTTCTGGCACTTGGATTTTATTCCATTGATCAACAAGTCTATTTCTATGCCAGTACCATGATGTTTTTATTACTATAACTCTGTAGTAAGCTTAGAGGATCCAATTAAAGATGCTTAAAGCACACTGAGAAGGGAAAATAAAATAAGCAGATGTAGTGGTTTGAACAAAGAGAAGAAGGTAGGAGAAGGAACACAGAGAGATATGAGGGTGGAGATAGGATCAAGGGAGAGCAGGGGCAATAGACATTGAAGAGTTCAAACTCTATGTATACAAGTCTTCTAGTAGAGGGAAGGGGAACACCAACCTACTCACAAAAACTTCAACCAAAAAATCACCCTGCTTACAAACAGTGCAATGATAAAGATTGAATAGATAGAGCAGAGATAGAGGGAATTTTCAACCTATGCCGGGTTCAACCCAAGACACACCCTATGTAAAAGAACCAATTACTGACACTATTGAGGATACTATGCTATTCTTGCAGACAGAAGACTAGCAGTGTTGTCCTCTGAGAAGCTCCAACCAGAAGTGCCACTAAATAGATGCTAAAACTCACAGCCAAACATTGGGTGAAGCATATGGAGTTTATGGGAAATTGTGGCAGAAGGCAGAAAGGACTATAGGTGACAGAGGGTTCAAAAGATGACCAACAGATCCAACTGAGGAGGGCCCAGAAGGGTATGCTGAGACTGAGACATGATAAAGACCTTGTATGGACTGGACCTATGCCCCCTACAAAGATGTATGCTATAGGTAGCTCAGACTTCATGTTGGGTTCTCTATTGAGCTAGGGGCTATCTCTGGCATCAACTCTCTGGTCAACATTTTGATTCTTCCCCGAAGTGGGACAGTTTTTGTCAGGCCACAGGGGAAGAGAATGTGCTCAGCCTTATGCAGCTTGATGAGCTGGGGTAGGTGGGTTGGGGGCTCCTCTGTTCTGAGGAATAGCAGATAGAGGATGGGAGAGAAGGAGGGTGGGAGTGGGAGATGAGGAGGGATGTGGCTACAACCAGGATGTAAAGAGAATAAATAAAAAATGAATAAAAATTTTTAAAAATTAGAAAAGAAAAGATATAGTTGGATTTTTTCTTAATGATGTAAAGAAATTTTATTGTTTTCATAATAATAAATTTTATCAAACATGAAGATTAGCATAGCTAAGATCTTCATTACTATTGTTTAGCACAGTGAATGGCACAGAGTACATATTAGATAAGTATTTGTTAAGCTCTTGTTTAACTATAGACTCTAATTACCCCAGAGGCCTCAGTTAACTGTAGGAGTCAGCTTTCTCATTAGAAAAGATTTTGACAGCAGCAGAAAAGGAATGTATTTAAAAGCAATGAACTGGGAAGCTCAGATTATCAAGAGGACTAAAAATGCTGGCTCAGGGGCTATGCCAGGCACAGTTCAGAACTCACACAGCAGAAGAAATCCCTGGAGGATACCTAGGTATATATGAGATTGCAGGATGAACATCTGCCTTCTAAATACAGAATTTTGAAATCATCTTTATGGTAAATGTCACTAGATAATTCACTTTATGGAATTCTTGGGATTTGTGTATTTTCTTAATTAAGGAAAGATAAAGAAACATTACTAACTTTTAATATTTCTTATATTTTCTTTCCATATTTATGCATATTGAGTGAAAATAAACTTAATTTTATACATATATTCTGCTTTGGCTTTCCATTCCTCATATAATCCTAAATCCCTTTCTCTTTCTTATCCAAGTACCCTCTTTTTATCTCTCATTTGAGTAAAACAGGTATATGAAAATAATAATAATAAAATGAGATAAAACAAAACCAAACAACCAGATAGAATACAACAAACAGAAGGGAAAGATCATAATAATAACAAATCATACTATTGATGATGATGATGATGATGATGATGATGATGATGATCAAAAACACATATAGGTAAGGTTAAACAGAAATTCTTTCTCATAGGAATTCCACAAAATCAAAACTTTAATATATATAATCACCCACCCATGTGCCTTCTTTCATCCTCCTCCATAGCATCCTCATTCTTTCCCAAGTTGATGGCTTTTTTTCTGCGATTATTGCTGTATAATTAGATAGAAGATAATAGATAGATAAACAGATAGATAAATGATATAGATAGATAGATAGATAGATAGATAGATAGATAGATGTAGTTAGAACTATATAAATACATTTGCTAACAAAGTTTTAGTATGACTCTTATGTAAGATTTCAGGTGTTACTATTTTATATTAGATAACCAATTATATCTATGGTTATCTGCAGGCTTTGAGTTTTTCCAAACCCACATTCCTTGAGGTTCTTTAATGCTTATACATCTCTTCTATCCCACCTACTCTAGATATAAGAGGAAAGAAGTTAATGGGATCAGGAGTGGTAGACTTTTTAGACTCAGTTCTTTGGAGCCATTCTGCTGGCTTAGTTGGCAGGATTCCAGCAGACCCTTTAAACAACAAACCAGCAATTCAGCAAAGGTGACTGCAACTGCAGCCGCTGGAACCATAAACAACACCCAGAACCTTGAAGCATTTGCTGGGAAGGTTCTCTCTTTAGAAGTGTCTCAAAGAGGAGTGATGAACAGCCAAACAATAGGAAACAATGCCAAGAAAAGCTTCTTGTTTTGGGGCCCATATATAGAGATCCTCTCAGAGTTTATACTAGGATATTTATCAGTTGGAAAGAAACAGTGTACCTGATTATGTTGAGGACTTTGATCCATTTAGACTTAAATATTGAGCAGGGTAATAAATGTGGATCTATTTGCATACTTTTACATACAGACATCCAAATGATTCCATTTTTATAATGCACTACAGAGCTAAACAGAGAATTCTCAACAAAGGAATCGCTCATGGCTGAGGAGCACCTAAAACTGCTTAACATCCTTAGCCATCAGGGAAATGCAAATCAAAAGGACTCTGATTCTATCTTACAACCATGAGGATGGCTAACATCAAAAAGCTCAAGTAACAGCATTTGCATGCATGGATGGTGGGCAAGAGGTACATTCCTCCATTGTTGATAGGAGTGTAAACTTGTAGAACCACTGTAGAAATCAATCTGAAGGTTTCACAGGAATCCAGAATAGATTACCTCAAGACCTAGCTATATACCCATCTAATGGACAAAAACCCAAATAAAGCTCTATCATACCACAAGGATACCTGTTCACTATGTTTTTAGAGGCTTTATTCATAGTATCCAGAAAGAAGAAACAACCTAGATGCTCCTTTATTTCTAAAGCTGTGTTACCTTTTGGAAGTTCGTGTCCTGGAAACATCTTAGTCTGATAATTTGGTGGGAAACTTTCTTAACTCTTTTTCAGTATTCTTATGTTTCTTCTTTAGCTAGCTCAAGTCAGCTCTCTCGTCACTGATATAGGCATTTTTGCTTTAGATAATTTTACGGTTTTTTGTTTTGTTTTGTTTTGTTTAAATACACAGACCGATGGGGCAAGGAATGTTCTGTGTTTTTGTCCATAGGGACCATGATATAATCAGTGACTTGAGTGTTTCGATAGTCTTGACTTTTCTTTTTAAAGACTGATCCTTACCTTGTACATTACATCCTAAGAGCAGCCTCTCTTCCCTCCACTCATCCCAGTCCATCCCCAACCCCCCACTTCCCTCCTGTGTGCCTCAGTTTCTATTCAGAAAAGAAAGAGCCCACAGGGATATCAGCAGAATACTGCTAACAAGGTAAAATAAGACAAGGCACAAACACTTATATCAAAGCTGGACAGGCAACCAAGTAGGAGGGAAATGTTCCCAATACCAGGTAAAAGAGGCAGTAAAAAAAAAAACCCAATGCCACTCTTAGGAGTCTCACACATATCTCAAGCTAAACAATCGCAACATATGTTGAAGAGCTAGCACAGACCCATGTAGGCTTTTTACTTTCCTTTTATAGACTCTGTGAGCCTTTTGAGGCATGCTTAGTTGATTCTGTGGGCTGTGTTCTCCTGGTGTCCTAGATGACCCTGGCCCCTCCTACAATGCTTCTTTTCCTCTTCTGCCGGATTTCCTAAGGTCAGCCACATGTTTGGCTTTAGTTTTCTAAGTATCACATTGCATTTGTGTAAACTATATAGAATGAAATTGATGTAATTTTATTTTAGTTTAAAATAAAACAAATTAAGAGGAAAATTAGAAATACTCATGTAACATCTTAAGACAAAAGGAGCGTGGCTTAGGTGGGTGGTCTATCAAAAGATCGGAAGATTTTAGGGCCTGTTTCCAATCTTGCCCCCCCCCTTCTTTTTTTTGGTTCTATGGGACAAAGAAAAGGGAAACAAGGCTTCCTTTTGGGAAACTTGGGTCAATATCACTTCTCCTTTATATGTGCATCTGTCCTCTGCCCTCATACCTTCACGAACTACTGTTACTTCTAACTCTAATGTAAGTAGTCTTGTGGCCATCTAAACATCTAAATCTAAGATTGAGACCAAAGTTTGAAGTTCAACATAAGGAGAAAAAAGTTTTTTTTTTTTTTTAATCCCTGTCTTTGTATTCCCTAACATTCATTCAATTCTTTGTAAAGAATGTGTGGATGTTTGAGATTCTTACTCAATCCATCTCTGAGAGCAGTAACTGACACAGTGCATGGTTTCAAAACTTCCAAATTCTGCTTTCAGTTTGAAATAGGCACTTGGTCTCAGTTGCCATCTCTGTAATAAGATTTCATCTTTGATTAATGTATATGCTATATCTCTTGTCAAATTTCTGTGTTTATCATTGTATGTATTTGTAATGATTTTTGTCCAATATGTTCTGGGAATTCAACAAGATACTCTGTCAGTTTTCTCCTTAGAAGCTATTCTGTAGGATTACTTCTGATACCTGGTCATCTGCCAGAACAGATTGTTTCTTAGAAGGAAGAAAATAGGCTTTAATTGAGTTTAACGGATAAGGAATTAAATAAAGGACGGTGCCTAAACTATAAGAATGCAAAAACAAAACAAAACAAAACAAAAATCCTCTTCTGTGATATAGTAAAAAACAACTTTAAAACTGTTAATAAAATATGTTTAAATGCTATCACTGTTTTTAAAAGCTAGGCATAGACTGCATAAGACACTACTATCACTGGTGTTCCCAGGGTCTACTATCGCTGATATTCCAATGAACTCCCTAGAGAAAAGATCTATTTCTGGATGAATTCACTTGGATTCTAAAGCTTAAAATAACCCACTCATTCTGTATTTTCGAGGGCACTGTGAAGGTGAAGATGCAGCATGCTCTGCCTCCACAGTGAGAGAATCTGCTTATGTATTATACTAGGCCATTGAAAAACCATGAACATGCTTGGTATTGCTATTCAGCTAAATGTACTGAAATAATATATCTTAAATATAAATATATATCATTCCGTTCATAAAAATATAACATAACCAGAAACAAAAATATGATTTATTTTTAGATAGCTAATAAATAATTGGGATCTGCTTTGGGCTTTCACCTTTGCTTAGCCTCATAGAATTGCTCATGTGTCAGATGCCATTTATCTAATCAGCATTATAATATTTTTCAATTTAATATGATCTCTATTTTAGTGTATTTTTAATAGACTTCCAGATATGCATGGTCACCCCTGGTTGTAACTGTAACATACTATGGAGTCTGAAAAACTTACATTTGAAAATACAACATTCAAATGGAAATGTTTGGAGATAATAGTTCATGAAAAAAAAACAAAACAAACAATCAGAAAGCAAACTTGTAGTAGAGATTATGGCATGAATGTGAACTTCAAGATAATAAGTGAATTGGTGCTATTAAGTAGTAAATTGACTGCCAAGAAACAAGAAGTAGCAATCTTAGTGGATGACCTGGTTTGCAATTACAATGGACAGTGAAGAAATAATTTGAAATTAAATTGTCAGATTTGGAGGTACGACTTAGGAAATGTTTTTTTCTCCATAGTTACTTATGGTAAAACAGTAAGGAATTAATCTATAAAAAAATCAGCCACTGTCAAAAATCACTTGCCTCTGTACAGATGAGGTACAGCATTGTGTTCTGTTTAAGAAACTAGGACCTGCCTTATCACCTCCCTGTGCAGATAATTTGGATTCACAAAAGAGTGATATGCATTCACTTAAAAGTATCCTGTTGAGTAAAAGGGAAAAAAAAAGATGCTGGATTAGAAATATCAAAAAATCAGAATTATCACTCTTTTTATTTAAAGCAACTGTTTGCATAGATTCTTTTTTCTTTTTTAATATATTTTGTTAATTTATTCATATTACATCTCAATAGTTATCTCATCCCTTTTATCCTCCCATTCCTCCCTCCCTCCCATTTTCCCCTTACTCCCCTCCCGTATGACTGTGACTGAGCGGGACCTCCTAACCCTCTATATGATCATAAGATATCAAGTCTCTTCTTGGAAGCCGGCTATCCTTCCTCTGAGTGCCACCAGGCCTCCCTATCAAGGGGACATGGTCAAATACAGGGCACCAGAGTTCATGTAAAAGTCAGACCCCACTCACCACTCAACTGTAGAGGATGTCCTGTCCCTTGGCTAGATCTGGGTAGGGGTTCTATATTTACTGCACATATTGTCCTTGGCTGGTGCCATAGTTTGAGCAGGACTCTTAATATATATCTTCAAGCTTGTTTATATCTCCTTTGTATTTTAAGTAGTCTGTGTGCATACTCTCAGTAAATATTTTATATTTTGTACATTTTTTGTGGATAGCCTGTTCCTAGGATTTAGTAGTAATTAATGTTATTTTTGCTGTATTGTTGTGTCTACTGAGAAGAATATTTATTCTATTAATATTAATTAATTTATCAAACAAATATAAGTATTTACATATGTACATTTATGTAGCATTATTTATAATTTATTTTCCCTCATTTCCTACACAAGAAA